>NC_058403.1:97328350-97628350 GCF_002201575.2 Neomonachus schauinslandi | reverse complement strand
CACCTCTCTGATGACTTTTTCTCATTTGAAATGAGATTGTTTACTTTCTTTGACTTCAGGAGATCACTGCCTCTGTTTTTTATTATCACCCAGACTAATCCTAAATGATCTTCCAAAATTTATTTTCCTTTCCCAAATATTAAATGTTCATCTTTTTCAGAGTTCTATCTTTATCTTATTGTTTTCTTATGTTACATGCCCTTTAAGGATTATTTCATTTACACACATGATTTTAACCAGTATACTGGATAAGATACCGACTTTTGAGCTAGAAAAAGGTGAGTTTGAATATTTAACTTCACTTCCTATAGCTGAAGGACTTCGGGCAAGATGCTTGATTACTTTCTACCTGATTCTCTCCTTCCTTGCACATCCAAAAAAAAAAAAGGTTTGCTAATTTTAGCAAATGCCTGTGGACTTATCTGCCCAGCAACTCTTCTGCTGTACTCTGGAATTCCCCCCTGTTTTCTTACTTCATCATCTCAATATTTCAGTTGATGATACTACCATCTTCCCAGTTATCAAGCCACATAAGAAAATCACATAAGCATTTGCTGAAACAGCTTTTCTCCACAGTTACTCTTCCTTTTGATGCTCAGCTCCTGCAATAGAACATCTGTGTGCTGCAATTCTTTACACCACTGAAATTCTCATTTCTGCAAAGTAAAATGTAGAGCAACTATGTCAAAGCGGTTTATAAAAATTCAAAACATCCAGATATTATTAATCTCAGAGCTAGCAGACTTTATTCTCAAGCACAATAATAAATTTATCTGATGGTTCACGTTCCTAAAATTTAAATGCACATTTTTGAGATCTCTAGTAAGAAGAAAGTTGGCCTCTTTGCCCCTGGTGATTCAGAGAAATCACTATGTGTAGGCACAAGTGAATGCTGCCTTGAACTATCCAAGAACCAGAAACTGCCCAGCAGTCTTGCAAACTCAAGAGAAAGAATTTTATCAGGTCACCAAGAGTGCATGTATTTTTCTCAAGCAGTCTGAAAAGTCAGAGTTATAGCTTTCTTTAAATAATTCAAGGCAACTTCTTGAAATCAAGCCAGAAGTACAAATATAAATATCTGTAATGAAATGTCATAAAAACTTTCATTTGCATTCTTGGTTCGGACAATTCATGAATGACTGGGAAAGTCTATGGCAATTTGCAACTTTCAAGTAGAACAAATTCAATCATACACATGCTGGAAGACTTATATGTGGAAAGGAGACATTTATCTAGGAATTGAGCTTAGCTTATGACACAGCATTAAAAATTCAATGCAGTTTCCTCTTCTACATGTGTGTCTGCTCCCTCATTAATCTTAATGTGAGGCTGAAGGGTATTACCTAAAGATTACGTTGATAGTTTGGATGTATAAAATTTGGAAATTTGAATCCTGGGAATGGGCTTACAAATGTTTGGTTCTTAATAAAGATAAGAATTTTTAAAACCCTTCTCTGAAAAAAAAATCAAATCTCAATTAGGAATAAAAATTTATTGTCTATAAAAAAAAACCCTCTCTGAAAATACCATACACACACATACACACACAAACACACACACACACACAACATGTTGTGTTAGGAAAACTGTAGTCTTTTGGTCATTTGAAGGTAAAATCAAAGTTAAAGTGAAAGAGATTTTTTTCTTTTCATAGAATAAAAGAATACAATCTTATCTTTTCTAACACCTTCTTAATGACAATCTAAACATAATCGTTTAAAATGACAATTTCAAATAAAACTGTGGTGTGGTAACTTCTATAATTACAAGATTATACATTTTTCTAAGAGAGTACTAATTATAAAAGGTGTAAGAACAGAAAATAGGATATAAAAGCTATTGGAGTTTTTATGTTGCAACAGTAACACGGAAAATTAAACATTCTATAAAAAAAACAGTTTTTGGGGTTTCTCTGTACATATAAATATTGAGATTTCTAGAATGGTGGTCATCAAATGTAAATTACAGTCATTTTGGGGTGGTGTGATTTGGATAATTTAAAATTTTTCTCTCTGGTTTTATGCTTTGCTTAATTTTAAAAATGGCAATGCAGTGTATTTACTTGAATAACAGACAATTAAAAAAAAAAACAGAAACCCTTTCTATTATAGAGTCATTCTAAAGATGATTTCCTTTATTGTATGATTTTATCATGCACTAAATACAGTAGGAAGCCCAGATTTCAAGTCAATTGAGTTCAATATGAGATAGTTTTCTTATTGAAATGGGGGTAGGAAGAAAAGTGTTCTTCATTAATTATTTCTTTTAATGTTCCTTCTCAAGATAAACCTAGGCTTAAAATGTAATCACATGCCCTGTTTTACATTTCATATATTCCTATTCAGCTTTCACTTACTGATGGACAAAACAAATTAATTTGTCTAATCAGAAGATATGTATTCATTTTAAATGTATTATTTGTGATAATAATTATTGATAAATTGACCTCAATATATTGATCACTTAATGTGCCAACCATGTGTTATCTCATAGGTGAATGGGTCTACATCTTATAGCTGATGAAAAGAAAGGCTAGAGGATTAATTTAGCAAATGTCTAGAACTAATAAGTGACACAATAATCAGAATTTAAATCCATGCCCACTCTTGCATGTATTACTATTTTAATATTTTCTTCTGAAATTAAAACAAGAACAGCTAAGCTATATTAAGCTTTTTCTGTGTATCAGATTTCCTTGAAATTATTTCTAAGGATCATTTTCTTTAATCCATACAAATATACAAAGTAGATATTATTATTATCCCCTCTTTACAGATGAAAATAATTACATTATTTGCCCAGAGTCATACAGCGAATATTCCCAATAATGCTTATTCATATTCACTTCCACTCCTGTCTTTCTAAATTCTCACCACAGGGTCATTAGGTCTGTAAACATTTCCCAGACTTTGTTGTCAAAGGATTCCTGTTAGAAGAGTTTGTATTTAATACAGAATCCAAGAGAGAAGTAATTATTCCATAGTGACAGCTATAGGCTGATGCATGGACATCTTCAGAAAGTACATGCAGGATTCTGCCCACAGTGATTAGACATCTTCCTGAGTCAAAGTTACAGGCTAAATTCTAGATATATACATTATTAGCATTTCTACTCTAAAATATTACACATAGATTTGAAAGTTCTATATATGAAAACAACAGTTCTGAGTGTCATTTGAGGTTATACCTTAAATATCAGTGTATTAGTTCTTTACAGCTGCTGTAACAAATTATTACAAACTTAAACTTAGAGTATTAAAGTGATAAAAATTTATTATCTTACAGTTCTGGAGCTCAGAGGTCTGAAATGAGCCTTACCAGCTAAAATCAATTTGTCAGCAGATCTTCATTCTTTCTGGAGGCTTCAGGTGAAAATAAGTTTTCTTACTTTTTTCACCTTCCAAAAATTGCATGTATTTCTTGTTTTGAGCCCTGCTTCCATCTTTAAGGCCAAAAATGGCCAATCACATCACTCTCTTCTGCCTCCCTCTTCTACTCATAAGAATCCTTGTGATTACATAGGGACTACTCAGATAATCCAATTTTTAACTGGATGATTATCTGATTTTTGTGGTCTTATGCTTGGGCAAATATAGCAACTTTTTCCAAAAAATAATGCATTTGCTGTGGTAATTCTCATGATGGTAGCTGTCTGTGGCAGTGTTTTGTAGGGATTTCAGTATTATAAATATAGAATGTAGCATGAAGTTTCCAAAGTTTTCATTTCATAACATAATTCCTAGGAAGGAAAATTTTATTCCTGTTAAACAAAAGTCTATTTTAAAAGTT
Organism: Neomonachus schauinslandi; assembly: GCF_002201575.2. Taxonomy (NCBI): domain Eukaryota; kingdom Metazoa; phylum Chordata; class Mammalia; order Carnivora; family Phocidae; genus Neomonachus; species Neomonachus schauinslandi. The sequence continues at coordinate 97,624,561 of NC_058403.1, read as the reverse complement.
AACAATATTTGAAGAGATAAAACACATTTCTGAATCCCATTTTAAACCAATTTACACCTATTAGGATGTGTTGAACTGAAAAAGGAAGCATCCATATTTTCAGTGTGTCGAAGGCAAATATTTCCTGTATTTTGATGTTTCAGGGGTGAGAATGCTTCTCAGGTCAGCTAAATTTTACCTCATACATGACTAATTAAATGTAGAAACCCATCAGTGCCAAGGTAAATAATACTGATTTCTGTTTTCTTTTAAGATACATAATTTAAAATGGATAGAAACAGGCAAATGGAGTGCCCAGGAATGCCCATGTAAAATAATCACTCTGTTAGAGGAAACACTTGATTTTCCTGATTCATGCAAGTACACATGAGGGCATCAAATCAGAATGTTTAGTAGCCAAACAGCTGAGATTCTAATCCCTGTTCTGTCACGTTCCTGCTGCCTGACCTTATCAGTCAGCTTCCTCATTTTAAAAATAGAGGTAAAAATATAAACTTTGAGTATTGTCAGGGGGAGTTAAATAAGATCAGCTAATTCCTCCAAAACCATTTATTGAGTGCCTACTCACTGGCAGGCAACCTTCTAGGAGTAAGGGATAAGGCAATGAGCAAATAAGCAAGCCCTGCTCTCTAAGAGCTCTCATTCTGGGTCAGGGAGGCCAGGTAATACATGGATACATAAATAAAATATATAGTGTGTCTTATGGCAATAAGTGCTGAAGATGAACCATGGAAGAGGGACACAGAGAAAGTGTGGTACAAACTCACTGAGAGGCTGATGCTTGGCAAAAACCTGAAAAACGTGAGGACGCTAGATATGCTATTACCTGGAGAACAGGATATGTCCAAAGGGAAGAGTATGTTCAAAAGTCTCAAGTGGGAAGAAGCATGGGATTTCTAGAAACACAAAGAAGGTGAGTATAGGGTGCCTGGGTGACTCAGTTGGTTAAGCGACTGCCTGCGGCTCAGGTCATGATCCTGGAGTCCCGGAATCGAGTCCCGCATCGGGCTCCCTGCTCGGCGGGGAGTCTGCTTCTCCCTCTCCCACTCCCCGTTTGTGTTCCCTCTCTCGCTGTGTCTTTCTCTGTCAAATAAAATAAATAAAATCTTTAAAAAAAAAAAAAGAAGGTGAGTATAATTGGAGCAGGGAAAGTAAAGGAGAGTCTGACACAAGGTAAGTACGGAGAACTAAATCGATAACAAATCCGAAAGACTCCTGGGCTCGTGTTAAGGGTTTATTTCTACCCTAAGAGTAAAGGGAAGGTAATGATAGGTAAGCATGGTGGTAATGTAACTGTATTTGCGTTTTATTAAAAATCACTTTGACTTCTACCTAGAGAATATATAGGGAGAGGGCAGGAATTGAGGAAATTGAAGAGGTGGAGTAGTTAGTGAGCTCTTGGGGTGTTCCGGATGAGCATGAACAATGGCTCGTACTATGATGGTAGCAAGAGAGATGAAGAGCGGGAGACAGAGTCAAGAAAGATTTAGGAGCTAGAATTGACAGGATTTGGTGACACATTAGATCTGAGATATAAAGGAAAAGTCACTGTCAAAGATGACCCCCAAATTTGGCAAGAACTACTGGAAGAGTGGTGGGGTCATATTTTGAAATAAGAAGGAGTAAATGAAGAGCTAATTTGGCGATTAACTTATTTTATTGCAATCTCGTTTTTAAAGTAAAGTGTTAGTCACTACATACTGTTAATATTCATATCAAAAGTAAACCAATATGCATCCCCATAGTAAACAGAAAGCTACATCAAAGAACCTTAAAATATTTACTAAAGTGACATTAAAGAGCATGAATAACATATGTCATAGGAGGAAAAGCTTAACCAGGCATTTGGCAGGAACATAAGGCAGGGATAAAATGTGAAAGCCTGAGTGACTAAGGGAATAATTACTTGATTGAAAAGCTGATAATTTCAGGTCCTATACAATATGTTGAGTTTAAAAAGGAACAAACCTATATCCAGCTATTTGGAGAATTGCCAGAATTATTGAAATACCTAAGAATATGAGAAGGAGCTATAAAAACAAACAAGAAGCAGAAGGAAAACCATTTTATTAAAGAATACTTTTCAAACAATTTTTCAAACTAATTAAGGACTTGGAATAGAAAGTACAATTTCATTAAAAGAAAATGTAAGGAGAAAAATATTTAAATTTTGAGAGAACACTAAAGATATAACAGAACATACATGGGCAAATAAGATAATTAATAACAGTAATTAATAATATTAATTTAGAAACATGCATCCATAAAAAATTTAATTGACCCAAATACAAAAGCACCTCAATCTCCTCAGTGATTTGTCACCTGCTCAAAAGATGAGTCTCAACATTTCCTACTAGTTGAACCAAAAGAACTCCAAGGGAGAGTCCTCAGTGTGCAGTGTGCATCTGCTCTCACATCTTTGATGTAAGTAAAAACATTAACTTCACATAGACTAAGTTAAACATATTTTGTTCCCCACAGAGAGTATAATACTGATTGGTTTGCTCCTCCCTTATTCTTGGATTTCTCCTCACCTAGCATAACTTTCTGAAATCTATGCAAGCAAACAAGCAAAAACCATTGTCTCTTTTTTAACTTATTAAAAATCCCATCTATTTTTTCCTAGTCCATCTACTGACCAACAACTGTTTCTATTTATGTCACATGAAAACTTGCCATTTGAGTGACCTGGTAATCAGAGGAAAATACATGAGATATAACTTAATTTCATGTTGTGTATGAAGGACAATCAGAGGAAACAGAAATGTGCACAGTATTTACATAGCTCAGATTTAATTTCCATATCATTGCCTCTTTTACTTTGTGTGTGTGTCATTCTAATGTTTTTACCCTCAAATTACTTAAGGAGATTACTGATAATTAGAGTACAAATTAATTTGCTAATAGTGGAATCTTGCTTAATATATATAATGCCCTATGTAATTTCTCCTAAATATAAATCCCAGTAAAATTAATACTGAGAAGGCAATGAAGATTTTCAGTGCCAGCAGTGAGGCAAAGAACAAAAAGGAGAAGCTGGAGGAAAGAATACAAAACTCACAGATCTGGTAGCTTAACAATTTGCCACTCCAACAGGGAAAGAGTATATTCTTTCAACTCCTTAAATCTGGTCTGTGACTGTTTTTACTAATTGTATTACTTCTACCCCTTGGAGCTCTGAGCTTCCATATAGGAAATCCAAGCAACTCAATTATAAAGAGAGGCCATGAGGATGAACAATGAGACACCACATGTTAGTGAAGGTGTCATCTTGGATTTCTCAGCAATTGAGCCTTCATATGACTCATGTTCCCACCTATATCGATGTACCACATGACACACCCAATGCAGGCTCATAAAACTGTGAAAGATACTAAAATTGTTTTTTTTTTTTTCAATCACAAGATGTTGGGGTGATTTTTCACATAGCAACAAATAAACAAACCAGTGGGCAACACCATTTTTTCTTTGGGATTGAAACCAAGAGAGAAGTTGGAACATAGAAGTCATGAGTAAGCAGAGGAAAATGAGAATTGCTAATTTTAACCAAGGCTATACAATGTACAGATATAGAGTGTGGTATCTAGAGTCAGATGGATTTTATCTCCAATATTTACTAGATATATGAACTTGGGCAAGTTACTTAACTTTCTGTTCCTTACTTTTCTCATTTACAAAATTAGGATGATAATATCATGTACCTATTAAATATTAACAGAGAAAATTAAGATTTATAAAGTATCTCATACAAAGTAAATGTTTTAACTATTAATATAGCCTATGATCATACATCTAGTATTGTGTAATATCAATGCTAAAACAAGAATTCTGACTTCACAGCCGACAGTCCTTAACTTCCTATGCCACAGTTTCTCGGATTGCAGAAAATCTTTCAGGATAGGCTAACAATATTGACTTTAATTCTCTTGGGAAAAAATGCAAAAACTGTCAAATATGCTGAGAAGGAAACAGAAATTGTGAAAGTGACGTTTGGGAATAATTTTTCTTAGGTGGTGTCCTGGATAGATTACAGGATGGAGAGATTGAAGGCAGACAGACTACAAAAGAAGTATTTCAATAATATAGAGTTTGAGGTAATGAGGATCTTCATTAGGTGATAGTTATTGCAAAGAAAAGAAGGGACAAGACTGGCAAATACCGTGGCGTAAAAGAAAAAGAAAAAAATAGACAAGTCTGGAAAGGTGAGGTGGAAGAGATTATAGAAAAATAAAAAATGGTGTCAATGTTTTCAAATATCTGAGTACAGAACTGTAACTCATTCAATGAAAGTAAGTTAGGAAGGGGGACTTTTGGGGGAAAATGTGGGAATGTATATGCTTTTTGTCCTGTAAACATCTTTCCAATACTCATTTTGTGAGTTACATATGTTATGTGTTCAAATTTTAATTGCGTGAGTTTGAGAAGAGCAAAGTACCTACCAGTCTGACCACTTCCGTACCTTAAAAGGTGGTGGAGGTGGGTAAAGGGTATATAAACAAATGTGCTTCTCTCTCTATAAAATACCCACAATGGTTTATTTATTTGTTTATTTCTTTTTAAAATTTTTTTTAAGATTTTATTTATTTGACAGAGAGAGACACAGCAAGAAAGGGAACACAAGCAGGGGGAGTGAGAGAGGGAGAAGCAGGCTTCCCGCGGAGCAGGGAGCCCGATGGAGGGCTCGATCCCAGGACCCTGGGATCATGACCTGAGCTGAAGGCAGATGCTTAATGACTGAGCGACCCAGGCGCCCCCCTACAATGGTTTATTTAAAAAAAAAAAAAAAAGCTAATACATTGCTTGGAGGGGAAATGAGTAGTTAGTGCTGGGTATTTGAGACTAATTTCACAAATTATGTGCTTTTTGATTTTCAAGCCATATTACTATATAAAACTACATTAAAAAAATATACCCCAAAGGCAGATTGAAATTTGAGTTTGGGACTGAGCAGAAAAATGTGTGCTCCCAGATACGGTAGTTGATCTCATTGAGAGGATACTAAAACCAAAAGAATGAATAAGATCATCACGAGAAAGAATCATGAAAGAGACCAGCAGAAGACTATTAACTGAAAACACCAACATATTTGGAACAATTAATTTATAAAAAGAAGCTCTGCCGGGATTGTATTGCATGTTTTATTGTATGTATATCTGTATTCTATAGTTATTGCTGTAAAATATTCCTTATCCTAGGTAGAACAGTTCTGATTATGTAGGATTATGGATCAAGCCTTTTTCACATAAGACAGAGACTTCTCTAAGAAATAAAATATAGGGGGGTGCCCGTGTGGCTCAATCAGTGGGGTGTCTGACTCTTGATTTAGGCTCAAGCCATGATCTTGGTGTTGTGAGCATGAAGCTCAGTGAGGAGTCTGCTGGAGATTCTCTCTCTCCCTCTTCCTATGCCCCTCCCCCTGCTCACACTCTCACTTTCTAAATAAATAAATAAATAAATAAATAAACTAATTAATTAAATATTCTTTAAAAAATAAAATATAGGAACTAAATCAAAACCATCAAACATGTTTCTAATTATCTCATCTGTGAAGTCCTTCAATTTTTAAAGTCAACTATTGACAGGTACATATAAAAATACAAATAAAAAGCTAAATGTAGAACTAAAATAATTTCCACAAAATTAAGTCACCTTTGGAACTAAAACCTGACTAAGCAAAAGAACATTAGCAGCACCCAGAAACCACATTTATGCCCTTCTGGTCACAATCCCCACAAAAGTTACCACTATCATGGCTTCTATCACCAATTGATTGGTTTTGCCTGCTTTTTGATTTTTATATACTTGCATTCATATTTATATTTACTTTTGTATATGGATTCTTTATTTATTATGGTAAAATTTACCCTTTTAAGTATGCAGTTTGCAACTTCTCAGAAATACATACCTCATTGTAACTGTCACCAATTTCATTGAACATTGAACAATTTCATTGCCCCAAACTAATTCTCTGTGTCTCTTCGTCCTTCCCCCACCTCATGTCCCTGACAACTCTGGTCTGACCTTTGCTTCAGCTTTGCTTTAACAGAATTTCAAATAATATGAATTTGTTTGAGTTCCTATACTTAGTATAATGCATTAGAGTTTCTTCTATGATTTAACAAGTCTTAGTCATTTATTTCTTTTTTGAGATACATATAATTTATTTATGCATCCTGTAGTTGAGGTATATTTGGGTATTTTTCAGACTTTGGTAATTATGAATAAAGTCACTGTAATATTTCCATACAAGCTTTTTGTGGACACAAGTTTTAATTTAATTTGAATAAATATATAAGAGTAAGATTGCTGGGTCACATGATAGGTGAATACTTAACTTTTAAAGAACTCCAAACTGTTTTCCAAAGTGTCTATTCCATTTTACCTTCTTAACAGCAATGTTTCAAAGTTGCGGTTGCTCTTCATTCTTGTCTGCATTTGATGTTGTCAGTTTTAAATTTTGTCATTCTAACAAGTGTGTCATGGTATCTCATTGTGGTTTTAATTGCATTTCCCTGATGACTAATGATGTTGGGCATCTTTACAAGTGCTTATTTGCCATCCATATACACCCTTTGATGAAACATTGCTGAATATTTTGTTTTTGTTTGTTTATTTATTTATTTTGAGAAAGAGAGTGGTGGGGGGGGAGGGAGGTGCAGAGGGAGAGGGAGAGGAAGAATCCCAAGCAGTCTCCATGCCCAGTGTGGAGCTAAGATGTGGGGCTCAATCTCATGACTCTTGAGATCATGACTTGAGCTAAAATCAAGAGTCGGTCGTTCAACTGACTCTGCCACCCAGGCACCCCTTTTTTGTCCATTGTTTAATCAGCATGTTTATTTTATTGTTATTATTGTGTTTTAAGAGTCCTTTAAATATATTTGAATAAAAGTTCTATATCAGATACATAATTTCTAAATATTTTCTCTCAGTAGGTAGTTTGTCTTTGCATTCTCTATACAGTATCTTTAACAGGGCAGAAGCTATTATATCTTCATAAAAAGAAATTTGTCAATTTTTTTCTGTGTTATATTGTGCTTTTTATGTTATATCAACAAATATTAGGCTAATACAAGGTGACAAAGTTTTTTTTTTGCCTTTATCCAAGAGATAAATTGGATAAATGTGGTTGGCAATTGTTCCAAAACCATTTGTTAAGAAGATTAACATTTTTTTGAACTGTACTTTCACCTAAATAAAAAATCAATTGCCCACCTACTAGTGGGGCTATTTATTCGCACTTCACTTGTATTAATACTTTATATACTTTTGTGCACATATGTGCATACAGTCACATAAGTGACCTAGACTTTCTCCAAAGATGTACAAATGGCCAATAAGCACATGAAAAGATGCTCAACATCATTTATCATTTTGGATGCAAAACCAAAGTAAGGTACTACTTTACACCCCCCGCAAGATGGCTATAATCAAAAAGACTGTATCAAGTCTTAGTGAGGATAGGAAGAAATTGAAACCCTCATATACTGCTGGTAGGAATGTAAAACGGTTCAACCACTTTGGAAAAATTTTGAAGTTTCTCAAAATGCTAAACATGGAGTTACCATATCACTTAGCAATTGCATTCTTAGGTATATATCTAAGAGTATGAAAACATATGTCTTGTACACAAATCTGTATGTCTTTATTACGGTAACATTACTCATGATAGCCAACAAGTGGAACTAATTCAATGTCTGTCAATTGAAGGATGGATAAACAAATGTAGTATATCCATAAAATGGAATATTATTCATTAATAAAAAGGAGTAAATTGCTGATATATGTTAAAACGTAAATGAACCTTGAAAACATTATATGAAGTGAAAACAATCCAGTCACAAAAGATTATGTACTGTATGATTCTATTTATATAAAATGTCCATAATGAATAAATCTATAGAAAGCAAGTAGATCAGTGGTTGCCAGGGGCAGGAAGGGTAGAATGAAGTGTGGATGCTAATGTGTAGGGAGAATTTGGGGGATGATAAAAACAACCTAAAATCAGATACTGGTGATGGCTGCCGAATTGTGTGAATATATAGTAAAAACTACTGACCTGTACACTTTAATGAATTTTATGGTTTGTGAATATCTCAATAAAGATGTTATAAAATGTATCAACATTTGCAAAGATGATATACATTGAAAATCAATAGATTTCAAATTAATTTACTATTAATATTCTTTCAATCTCCAATATTTATCGTGTAAGAAATATGCAAATTTCATCTCAGAAAATAAGAGATTTATTATGGATTGCTCTTTAGTCTCTCCCCTAGACATAAGCAAACAGTGGTCGTTCAAGGACAGAATAGCTTGCTTGCTGATATGTACTTTCTCTTTCATCTGTTTCAGGTCCTGAAGACCCCTTAGTTTTGCCGGCACATGAGTCTCCTTTGTGTCTTTGTCTCCTTACCAAAGCGGTTCCTTCCATCGGCTCTGGTACTGATGTCTCTGCCTAGAAGTCTTGGATTGAGTTTCCTTTCAATTGTGTCACTGGGCACAGTGGGACAGTTTTATTACTCAGAAACTAAAAGAATCTCAGGAGTGCAAGCCGCGTATTTGCTTTTCAAGTCTACAGCTTCCCATCCCTCATGTCAGGCCTCTGCTGAAAATCAGTTTCCTCCCCAAATTCCCAGTGGGTATGGAGTGAGGAATTCTTCCTTCTTTTTTCCTTATCTCACAGTATAAAATATCCTTTTCTTCACTCTGAGTTTTTATGATACTGTAGTTGGGAAAATGGCACAAGACTGCTCTTTTTTATTTTCTTTTTTTAAACTTTGTCTTTTTTATGGGCAATTTTCTGGATCTCAAAAAAAGTAAGACATCATATAAAATCTTCTGTATCTTCTTTTCTGATTCTGGACATAGGAAAAAGCCTTAATAGATTATTTGTTTATCTTCTCTACCATTCAACTATTAAGAGCTTAATAACATTTTTTACTTCCTTTTTTTTTTTGCCTTTATTCAACACATTTATTAACTACTATGTAATGAGTTAGACAGTAGACGATGGGAGGCAATCCCAGTTCTTTGGCCTCAAAAGCCCATAATCTACTTGGAAAATATAAATAGCCAATTTCAATTTCAAATTAATGTGATACAGAAAGTGCTATGGGAACATTGAGGGAGAGAGAACTAACTTTCCTTCAAGGAGTTAGAAAATCATGCCCATTAATTTAACAGTGAAGCTTAACTATAACCTAACAGGAATTTGTTAAGAGAATAAGGCAGAAAGAAGCAACATGCTAGGTAGTGAGGGAGGAAGAAACACAATGAGTATGAGAGATTAAGATAAAATTAAACCTCTTTATCAAAAATAAGGTATTTCTTTCCAAAACATTTAATTTTTGTCATGTTCTTTAGTAGAACTTTACATTTTATTTAACCTTTCAGTTTGAACCTTGCATATGACAGTTAAGAGTTTTGGATTTTATCTGAGGGGAATCACTGAAGAAGTGTGATCAAGAAAGTAAAATGATATTTGTAGTTTAGATTTTTACTGTATTGTGTGGTAATTGGGAAAGATTGGAGGAGATTAGAGGAGACGCAAGAAGAGATATTTAGGAAGCTCTAAAAAAAACGTTTCCAGATTAGAAATAATGGGGACATGAACAAGAATAGAGGGGAGATAATAGACTGGAGAAGGATTTGAAATATAAAATATAAGGCTTTTTAACATATTGGTCATTTTATTTCGGATCACTACAAAGTAAGTCTCCTTCATGTAATCACCAAATTAATCTTCTTAGCCCCTTAAATCAGATTTACAACATTGATTTTGTGAATCACTAAGGAAGATAGTGAATGTCATGTATTTTCTACTTTATAAAATAACTTGTATGTTTTGAAACACAGCCATTAGTCCCTATTTATGAACAATGAAGATTGCCAAGATTATGCATCAGATACCACCCACTACATGTGACACCATTAAATGTTGGAAGCTGAATTTAAACTCATCTGTTTTTAAAAAATAAATTAAAAAAATAAACTCATTTTTTTGACTCACAATTTTATGTTCATTGGGTAGCCAAATGCACAAGTCACATAAACCGGAGCTAATATGAATGAAATGTGGATGGAGTAGAAGATTTAGCCTGCTAAATCTTTCTCTATTTATCTGGAGGCTTTACAGAAATGTTAGGGTTCGGGGCGCCTGGGTGGCTCAGTTGGTTAAGTGACTGCCTTCGGCTCAGGTCATGATCCTGGAGTCCCTGGACCGAGTCCCGCATCGGCTCCCTGCTCGGCAGGGAGTCTGCTTCGTCCTCTGACCCTATCCCCTCTCATATGTTCTGTCTCTCTCATTCTCTCTCTCTCAAATAAATAAATAAAATCTTTAAAAAAAAGAAAAAGAAAAGAAATGTTAGGGTTCTGTTGGGGACTGCATTTCTAAATCATTAGTCTATACTTCTCTGTATTTTGTATATTACCTCACTGGCAGGAACATAAAGCAAGTAAAGTTACTTTAAGTAGATAAAGAATCATAATTTGAACATATTATATATTCAGTGAAACAGTTTTTAATTGCAGAACACTCATTTTGAACATTTTTTTCAGTGTTGATAATATGTGCTGGTTTTCTAAGGAATAAGGAACTGATTATCAGTACATGTTAAGTTTCTATCTCCACCTGAAATTTGGTTCTAAATGCCAACATGATGTCTTATGCAGTTTTGTGTGTAATCAGTGCTGCAGAAATACTTATTAATTGATTATGATAGTGCTTAATATAGTTTGTTGGGTACGGACATACTTGTCTTTAGTGTATGGTTTTTAAATCCTACTGGATTCTTATTTCTTTCAGTTTGATAGCATTCTGTTTGGCACATGGATGAGTTTAGGAATGTAGCAGGCAGAATTTCAGATGACTTCCATAAGCATCACCTACTGGAATTCACACCTTTGTGTAATTTCCTACCCTTGAGTGTGGACAGGGCATGTCATTTATTCTAATCAATGAATTATGGCAAGTGGATGAGACATAATTTCAGTGATTATGATATGTCACACAAGACTCCACCTTTACTAGCAGACTTCCTCCAGAAATTCTCCTTGCTGCACTAAGTTAAGTGGCAATGTAAAGGAAGCCTACATAAGGAACTGTGGGTGGCCCCTGGGAAGTGAGGTTAATATCTAGAAACTGAGGGCAGCCTGTAGCTGGCCACCACCAAGAAAGTAGCTTCTCAGTCCTACTGATGCCAGAAAATGAATTTTGCCAACAACCTAACTGAGCTTGGAAGTAAATTCTTTCTCAGTCTAGTCTCAGGATGAGAACATAACCCAGCCAACCTTTTGATTTCAGCCTTGTGAGACCTGAGCAGAGGCGCCAACTAAGCTAGGACCCACCTCCGGACTCTTGCAAACTATGAAATTATAAAACTGAATTCTTTTAAACTGCGAGATTTGTGATAATTTGTTACAAAGCAATAGAAAACTAATGTGCAAAAAGTTGTTTTGATATCCTGAAGTTCCCCAGAGTAAATTAGTTCTTCCTTGCCTAGACAAGAGGAAGTTAGCGTTTGTGGAGGATATTATAAGGTGAAACAGCAGTGATGCAGAACAGAGCCATAGATGGTCTCAGGTTGTTTAGGAGAGGCAAATATAGGCATCTCGTTTTTATGTGAACGGCTACAAGTAACTTACCATTGCCTCTTAAAATGTATACTTGGAAGCCTCCACACTCTCATATATGAAATATGACATTGAGAACTAAACAATTGCTGCAGGAATAGTTACATTACACAGATTAGCTTTATATTTAAAGCTAACATACTTTGACTGGTTTCATCATGGGACCAAAATTTCTTCTTACAAAAAGTGACTTAGGATCCGTAAAAAGTATTGTCACTAAGAACTCCACTAGGACAGACACTATCTCTACTTCTTTGCTACCAGAGTCAAAAGTGATGCCTTTTATATTACTGTATTTTTTTTTTCTCTAGGACGTGGAAGGAATGGAATAGGACTGCAGCTGCAATTGATTTAAAAAAAAAAAAATCAATCATATTAGTCCAGAGAAGCAGGTGTTGGGTATTTTTGTGATTTAGAGAGTGTTTTGTTTTTTTTTTTTAGATTTTATTTACTTGACAGAGAGAGACACAACGAGAGAGGGAACACAAGCAGCGGGAGTGCAAGAGGGAGAAGCAGGCCTCCCGCAGAGCAGGGAGCCTGATGCGGGGCTCAATCCCAGGACCCTGAGATCGTGACCTGAGCTGAAGGCAGATGCTTAACGACTGAGCCACCCAGGCGCCCCTAGAGAGTGTTTTTATTGTTTTCTGTCCTCAAAAATGATGATGGAGTAGTCTTGTTTTTGTCTTGCTCCACTGTGGTTTAGTGTCTGGGAAAATGTTTATTTTCAGTAGAAAAATATCATGGCTTAATTTTTAGAGCCAAACCAACTCCAAGCTGACAGCTGGCAATGATGATTTTTTTTTTTTCTTTTCAACAACAAGCAGCAAATATGCTTGTATGTACCTCTTTGTTCACCTCTTTTAAAGTATCTCAAGATTGGAACTCTGAGTCAAAGGGGATACATAAACTTAATTTTACTGAATACTACATGATTGCCATTCAAAAATGGCTATGCTTATTTATAATCACATCTTTGGTGACTGGATTCCTTGCCAGCACCTGATTTTATTATTTATAATCTGTTTGTAAATTCTCCTCAATTTCTATAATATTTCTTAGCAGTAAACTTAATTTACTTTTATTGTTGTTATCATTATTATTGCCATTATTATCATTATTATTGTTTTCCCTGGTCCTTGTATTCTGAGTTATGAATTATCTTAAATATTCCATAGTAACAGTATTCTTTTTTTTTTAAAGATTTTATTTATTTATTTGACAGAAAGAGACACAGTGAGAGAGGGAACACAAGCAGGGGGAGTGGGAGAGAGAGAAACATCCTCAGGGAGCCCGATGTGGGACTCGATCCCAGGACCCTGGGATCATGACCTGAGCCGAAGGCAGACGCTTAACTGACTGAGCCACCCAAGCACCCCAATAGTAACAGTATTCTAACATTTTTCTTTTCTATAACCTTTGACCCTCCTCTCCCATTTCTCTTATCGCCCCAGGTCTCCCCCACCTCTGGCAATCATCAATCTGCTCACTACATCTATGAACTTGTTTTTTGTGTGTTTGCTTGTTTTTAAGGTCCACATATAAGACATTATACGGTACTTGTCTTTCTCTGTATGATTTCTTTTACTTAGTATAATGTCCTTGAGGTCCAACCATGTTGCCACAAATGGCAAATAAGATTTCATTCTTTTTTATGGCTGAATAATATTCTGTTGTGTATATATATATCACAATTTCTTTATCCATTCATCCATCAATTGACACTTAAATTGTTTCCATATCCTGGCTATTGTAAATAGTGCTGCAATGAACATGAAGTGTATATATTTTTTGAGTTAATATTTTTGTTTTCTTCAGATAAATACCCAGAAATAGAATTGCTGTATCTTATGATAGTTTTATTTTTATTTGAGGAGCCTCTATACTGTTTTCCATAGTGACTACACCAATTTACATTCCCACCAAAAGAGCACAAGTGTTCTCTTTTCTCCACATCCTCAACACTTGTTATTTCTTCTTTTTTTTTATAATAACTATTATTGTCTTTATTATTGTTTCACCAGTCTGTATTCTGAGTTATGAGTTGTCTTAAGGATTCCATTATAACAATATTTTAATTTTTAATTAGAAAAAATTATATCAAGTTACAGATATTACTTAAGTAAATTCGAAGAAACCTAAGTGTTAAAAATACTAATGAATACTATTTTATTTTATTTTATTTTTTTAAGATTTTATTTATTTGTCAGATGGAGAGAGCACAAGCAGAGAGAGCGGCAGGCAGAGGGAGAAGCAGGCTCTCCACTGAGCAAGGAGGCTGATGTGGCACTCGATCCCAGGACCCTGAGATCATGACCTGAGCTGAAGGCAGACGCTTAACCAACTGAGCCACCCAGGCGTCCCATGAATACTATTTTAGACCATGATTTAGAGTCTTCCAACCTACATGAATGTGCTAGAATGTTTTATTTAACCAAATAAATAGAATAAACTTTAATACATTTTCTCTAATTTAATAAATTAAATATTTAATATTTAATATAATTTAAAATTAATATTTTTTAGCAGAGCTAAAAAAGAAATTTGAATTTCTGCTATGGACTGAATGCTTAAGTCCCTCCAAAATTCTTTGGCTGAGCCCCTCATCTCCAGTATACTAGCATTTGGAGAAGACACCTTTGGGAGGTAATTAGGTCATGAGGGTGAACCTCCATGAGTGGGATTCGTGCCTGTAAGAACAGACAACAGGGAGCTTGTTTCTTTTCTTTCTGCTCTTCACCATGTGAAGATAACAAGGGGAAGATGGCCATCTGCAAAACCAGGAAGAAGGTCCTTCCCAGACACCAAATCTGCTGGCACCTTGTTCAGACTCCCGAGCCTCCGGAACAATGAGAAATAAATGTTTATTGCCCAAGCTACTCAGTCTATGACAATTTGTTACAGCAACCTAAACTAGGACAATTTCCTTTTGGAAAATAAAGAGAAATGTATACTTTCTATGCTTATATACATTTTATTTTCTGTTTTTTTAATTAAATGCACATACTAAGAATTAAATCTGATGACAACTATTGTGACATGACTTAAATTTACTAAGCATTGAAGAAAATATTGTATACAATTACACAAAAAAATTCATTTAAAAATCACCTGTTCTAATGTCTTAGTTACACACATATATATTTAGTACCTAGTTTGTAGTTTTGGCTGATACTTAGCAAGGTAACTAGAACTATTTAAATCCTGCTCAATATGTTAAAAAACTGGATCCAGAATACATTAATATAATAAAATTAGTATTAATATTATTGTACATTGTGGAATAACTTTAAATAGATGTTATGAAATTCATATTTTATACAATGTAAGAAACCAACAAAAAGAGAAAACTATAAATACAGTGAAACTTAAATCCAGGTGTTAATTTCCCTTTGACAACTGGAGTTGATGGTGATCTCATAACCAGATGATTTGTATTGGTTCATCTAGAGTAACATTATTCACTGTCAGATCAATATTTAATATCTAAAAACAAAGTAAAATGGTAATTATTGTTTAATCAGAACAGTGCTGTTTTTTAACAAAGATTATTTCCATATATAAATTCTCTCTAATTTACAGAATAGTCTGTTTCTCTCTTGTTGATGAATTTTTATTCCAGAGCATTCGCAACTATTTCAGTAATAATCTCACCCAACCCACTCATTATACAGATAAAAATAAATCCTAGAGAGGTGGAATGGTTGTTAAAAGACTGTGAAAACTAAAACTATTAACCAATTATCTTGATTTCTATTATTTTATTCTTTCTTCATATTCCTAAACATGGAATTATTTATAATCGCATTACATAAATCTCTATGCTTCTTGCCCTCAAATACTAGGGCACATTTATACACAAAAATTAGACTGGAAATATTTCTTTCGTATCAGTCCCAAAATGCTTTAGGATGCTGAATTTATTGCTAATAATTTCAATTTTGTTGTGTTAGTTTCTTTCACTGGACAGAATCTCAATTAGACCATGTAGGGACTAATTATGGAGGTGACTAATTGAGCAGCTGTAGTCAATCATCTGTAATATTTTTATGATATGATGATTTCATTAGACTTTACCATTGCTTTTTCTCCAAAGCACTCACATGACTTTCTTTTTTTTTTTTAAGATTTTATTTATTTATTTGACAGAGAGAGACACAGTGAGAGAGGGAACACAAGCAGGGGGAGTGGGAGAGGGAGAAGCAGGCTTCCCGCTGAGCAGGAAGCCTGATGTGGGGGCTCGATCCCAGGACCCTGGGATCATGACCTGAGCCGAAGGCAGACGCAACTGAGCCAGCTGGGTGCCCCTCACATGACTTTCTGTGCCTTAGCTCAGAAAATTTAGATTCAATTATCAAATATGCAAGAGAAGAGGAAGAGAATCAACATTCCTTTTCTGCTTACTGAATACCAGGCACTTTCTTAGGGACTTTATAAAATATACTCTTCACTAAAGCACAACATTCTAGGATTTATTTCCCACACTGTAGAGTAGAAGAGTTGAAAAAGTAAAAGTTAAATAATTTTTAAAAATACATATTAACCAGATTTGTAACTGACCCTCTTACACCAAAACCTAACCTAGTTCCTTTATATCAAAAGTGAAAAGCAACAAGTACATCAGATAATTTTAATGCCTGCACATAAGGCAAAAAAAATAATTGTTGCTAGGAACATGTTTTAAAAATTCTATCAGTAGAGGGGCACCTGGGTGGCTCAGTTGGGTAAGCATCTGGCTTCAGCTCAGGTCATGATCCCAGGTCCTTGGATAGAGCCCAGTGTCAGGTTCCCTGCTCAGTGGGGAGTCTTCTTGTCCCTCTCCTGCTGCCCCTCCCCCTGCTCATGCTCTCCCTCTCTCTCTCTCTCTCTCTCTCATAAGTAAATAAAATCTTGTATCGATCCAGCAATTAAATCATGCTTTGCATGTAATTCCCACACCGATGGAGAAGGGCAACCAGGATAAAGAAGTTGACCACTCTCTACTTTTAGCATGTATCTATAAAGGTTGGGAACACTAGGTGCTCATAAATACTTGTTTTATTAAATGAATTTAAGAAGGAACTACTCAATTGTTAGTAGTTAAAATTAATATCTTCTTTTGGAGTCACTGAGGTAATAAAATATCATAAAAATTTCTTCTTAATACTTAAAATTCTTTGTGAATTAGTTTGGAAGCAGTGGAATGAGCTTTTTTCTATAAATGATGTGTTTTTATATCAAGTATCTGGTCAAAATGAACTTGAAATAATACTTGATATGTTAAAATATCTAATTTAACATTGTTCACCTGATTGTATTCAGTTTATTTTTATAGTAAAAGTTAGGAGCTTTATTTTTACCAATGTAGTACTAAATAAAGAGAAATAAAATATATATAGCAAATTATCCTTTTTAATCTGATTAAATTTGGCCAGTTCAAAAACACTGATTGCTAACTGTGATCGAAAACCATTGACTATCAATTCCTGGAGAATTAATTTTTCCCTTTGAAGGACTCAGTTTCTTGGTCTGCCATATGAGACCCCTGGACTAAATTAGTGATTCCCTTACCTTGCAATTTTATAAACCGGTGAAATTTTAAAAAGAAGAAAAATGGGGGTAAGGCACTGAGTTATCAACTTTTATTTTACCAAGGATGGACATTAAGGACATAAAGTATACAAAACTTTAACTTCCCAACCTTGATACAATTTAAAGAAATAAAAGCATTCTGATGCCAATATAGTAATGAAGACATAGTTCTATATTAAAGGGGAAATAACACTGGCCTACAAAACAGCAGTAACAATAGGACAGCTATTAAGTTTCAACTGGATGGAATGACCTTTCAGGTGCTGTTCACCTCTCACATCTGTAAAATCTATGAGGACCTAAGACTGTGGTCCAAGATACAATTATTAATTTTTTAAGTTAAAGTCAGTCAAACAACTAGCTGTTTTATAAGTTAGGTATCTGAAGTGACTGCTGATTAAGAGCTAGGTATTTTTATCAAGCTATAAACCCTACCAGGTACATACACACATACAGTTTTAGTGGTAGAGACATAGCCTTGTACTTGGATCATTTGTAACAGTTAGCTGTTGACTAGAATATATGTTATTTTAAATCTACCTTTTTGGGACACAGATTCCAGAATTTAGAATTGGAAGGAGCTGAAGAGATTGTTCACTTGCATATTCTTATTGAATTTGAAAGGAAAAGGAGGCTTAAAATTATTTGTTCTAAGTAAAAAACTAATTACCAGCAGCAACTGGACTTTAACATAAAAATCCCAGTACCTTGTCTATTGTATGAATCATACCCTTATACACCTGTATGTGAAATAATTCATGAGTGCCAATAGACATTTCTATTAATTGTTCAAGGATTCCCAAATATATTTTATCCAAGATGTATTAAATATTTAAATGTAAACATTCTATAATTGAAAAATATATATATATTTTGAGGCACTTTACCATATAGGGATAACAATGACTTAGAGGCTTAAGGTAAATTTAATCTTGCTTTGATTATGTCAGGAAAATTGTAACACAGATGCCACTAGGTTGATTCGTATGACAGGTTACTAAGGATGATAATATGGAGATCGATTTGGAAGTTTAAGGAAAATGAATAAACAACAACAGAGGTCATAGGCAACCCATAATTATGTTTTGTTAGGGTTAGGTAATAGAAGACATCCATATAGATGTTTTGAAAAACTCCATTAAATTTTTTTTCTCACGTCACTTACCTCTTTGTCTGGTTCTTGAGTAAATTTAACTACTTCTGTATTTCCATTATATATGAGTTTAACCTCATTAACAGAAGTCCTCCCTTTCCCCCATATGGTGATGAAGCCAAGCCTCATTTCATTTTTGTTTATGTAACCATTTTTCAGTATAGTGCTTGTCAAGGTATTCTATAAAGAAAAATAAGTAATTTAAACCTTTCACTTTCCAAAAGCAATTAAATCTTTTAAAGCATGTATCTGTTAACCAAAATGTATTTCATAGTACAGCAAATTATTTATTCATATATTTGAAATGAGGTATGTTATACAATAAATATAAAATATGGAAATATAAAATATGGAATAAAACTTCAAGTATTATTTAACACAATTGCATACAAATGATCTGACATCAATACATACCTGGTTTAAGTTAAATTGTGCCGAGAAATATAAGCCTTTTTCATAGGTGTCTGTAGAGAGAAAAAAAGGTAACATATTTATATTTCCAAAGAAGAAAAATAGTAAAAGCAAGAATATTTTGTTTCTCTTTCCTAGTATAAAGGGTATCAAATACCATCAAGTCATATCTCATTTTTCTCTAAGTTTACTTAACTTGTTCAAACATAGTCCAAGGAGCACTGAAATATGAAGGATGAATCATCAGAGAGGTCCCTAGAAGGACAGGGTAGGTTGGTGTGTGTGTGTATTTATGTGTAGGAGGGTAACAAGAAGGAATGATAGGTCTAAAATCACCTTAACACAGCTCTGGGAGAGTGAAAAAAGTCCAAGAATAAACAGAATTGGGTGGTGATAGTGGTGGACACTTACTGGCCACTTCATTGACACACAATATAATCATATCTAACAAGCAAAATGAACATGATGGAAACTTATTCTAGTGTCATTTGAGAAAAATATTCAGTTGCTAGGGATTATTATAGGTCTACTGAAATCAAACTGATAAAACAGAGTTTATATACATTTCTTTAAGTATAATCTTGCCATATTTAAAATCAATTTTTAAAATAATTTTACAGCTAAAATTTAAGTGCTTACTATTTGTCAACTTTTAAGTACTTTATCACACTGCTCTAAAAGGTATGTCCTTTTATTGTTCTCATGGTTGAAGAGGAATGTGACTTCCAGAGAAGTTAAATAAATGGCTGAAAGTGAATCACATAATTATTAACGAAATCTGGACTCAAGTGCAGCTTTCCCTGAATTCTAAGACTGTGTTTGTATGTAAAACCAAACAAGCATGGGTAAGGCAGAAACAAGTGTTAAAATAACATTGAGGGGCACCTGAGTGGCTCAGTCGGTTAAGCATCTGCCTTCGGCTCAGGTCATGATCCCAGGGTCCTGGGATGGAGTCCCACATCAGGCTCCCTGCTCTGCAGGAAGCCTGCTTCTCCCTCTCCCACTCCCCCTGCTTGTGTTCCCTCTCTCGCTGTGTCTCACTCTGTCAAAAAATAAATAAAATCTTTAAAAAAAATAAAATAAAATAACATTGAAAAAGTAACAAATTTTAATTGTCTTTTCCAACTTATACATGCCAGCACTGTATTAAATAATTCTTTGAAAAATTGCTTAATCTGCAACTAATTTTGCCTACACTAAAAATTAAATTATATTCTGCCTAAAACCTTTTTTTCTATACACTAATGTATGCATGGTTTATTTGATACGTGTTTTAAGGCAAATATTTTAGTCTAATTTTTAAATATACAGTTATAGCTTCAGTTTTTAAGAGCAATTTTTTAAAGTATATAACTATGAGATAAAAGAACACAAAAGTGAAAGCTATTAGGAGGATATGGGCAGTTTTGTTGTTGTTTTAATAAATAAGCAAAAAATACCACATATGATCTCAGTCAAGGGTACACATATATCTATTTCAAAGACAAGTAGGACAAAATAAGATTTTACCAATCTACAACATTATTATCTAGAATGGTCAAACTTTACTTAATATACACAAATTTCGAGATAAGTTTACAATAGTCTCCCTTTAGGTGGGGGAGGTTAGATTCTAAGACCCCCCCATTCGGTACCTGAAACTACAGACAGTACCAAGCCCTGGATATACTAAGCTTTTTCCTATAATACTTACCTCTGATATAGTTTAATTTATAAATTAGGCACAGTAAGAGATTAACAGTAACTAATAAAATAGGACAATTATAACAATATACTGTAATAAAAGTTATGTGAGTGTGGTCTCTCACTCTCAAAATATCTTAGTGTGCTATATTCATTCTTGTTGTGATGATGGGAGATGATAAAATGCCTACATAATGAGATGAAGTGAGATGAATGACTTGGGCACTGTGACGTAGCATTGGACTACTACTGACCTTCTGACACTATCAGAAGGAGGATTGTCTGTTTCTCCACCGTGGTTTTCCACGGGTAACTGAAATTGCAGAAAGCAAAAGCATGGATAAGGGGGAACTGCTATATTTTGTCTTTGATTCTCTTTGAGAGAAAAAAAATATGTCAGCAAATAATATTTTATAAAATGTGAATGTACTTAAAGGAGGAAATAATCCCATGCCTATCAACTAGATTGATGGGCTTGCTGAGAGAGAAAACTTCTTTGGAGATTCTGACCTGCTGAATCAGACACTCCATAAGCATTTGTTGTATATTGTTGTTGCTATTTACTCAAGAAACTTCAAGGGATTATCTGAAATCTTAGTACTTAATTACAACAAATATAATAAGTTTGTGAAATATAATCAGAAAACCCCAAACTGGCCAGAATAATTTTGTATGCTTACATGGAATGATCATAAATAAATATTTGAAGTATGTTGTTACTTTCCAGTGATTAAAAAATAAAATCTCCCATGAAACTTTAATAGGGTAAAGATCATACCAAGTTATTTCATCTGTATCTTAGTTTAATAGGGAGAGCTGGAGAAAAAATTTCTAAGAGAAGCATTGTCTCCCTTGCTGTTCAAATGAATTAACTCAATTTATTGGATAGGTAAATTCAAAGGTTCCAAGACAAGGATGCAAATTATGCATAACTCAACTTTACAACCCTGGGAAACTGTGAGCAAATTCAAAGTACAGCCTGCTGGGCCCAGGTGAGAAAGGCTGCAAACTTTGTAGAACCCCAGTTAATGTGTTAACAAAGGTCAGGACTCTAAAAACATAGGATTTTAACTGATAGAGGTTGATTCTTCACCTTAAATCACAAAACACTGGGAAAAGGTTTTTGTTTTTTTTAAGAGTCTTGCTTTTTACCATATGATTCTTGTATCAACCTTCTGATATACTTTATTTACTAATAAATAGATTCCCGTTTCTTAGGGTTGCAAAATATTAACTATGATTTACCTAAAAAGATGAAAAATACATTTCTTGCCTAGTAATGAAAGATCTGTCTTCTGTGGATAATTTATTTAAATTGCACTGAACTGCCCCATGAGAACATCAGCTCCACACAGATGTTAGTTTTTATGTTAGTATTTATGTAGTTTTATTGTGTTAAGAGAATGTTCAGAACTCCCATCTAGTAGAGTGGCATTGTTAATGACAGTCAATAAACCTAATCCACA
Source organism: Neomonachus schauinslandi (assembly GCF_002201575.2). Taxonomy (NCBI): domain Eukaryota; kingdom Metazoa; phylum Chordata; class Mammalia; order Carnivora; family Phocidae; genus Neomonachus; species Neomonachus schauinslandi. Next base: position 97,602,646 of record NC_058403.1, on the reverse strand, counting down.
ACTCGTGTTTACTTAACAACATAATAATCACCTGAAGGTGATACCTGGGCTTCTCCCCAAATTAATGGAAATTAAATGGTTCTCAGAATCTGCATCCTTAATAAACTACTCCAAGTGATTCTGATGGCAATGGTCAGCAAAGCACACACTGCTGCAAGCCTAGCAGTTCTGTCTGATCTTAAGAAACAGTCATGGAGTAAACATAGATCTAAGTTTAAATCCTTAAACTTTTCATGTAAAAAATATTGAATTTAAAAAACAAATAGGAATGAAGTACAGAGACCAAAGTTGAGTCTTGTTTCTAGGCTATCTCATATTTTAGAGGCACCCTTTATGCATTGCCACGTGCGCGTAGCATTTCAGCTCAGATGACCTCACACGTACTGAATGTCTGTCATGTGAATGGCACGGGCCACCTTCTGGGAGTAACAGATGATCAATATACATTCTCTGTCCATATACATCTCTTAGTTATTCCGACATTTACCATAGGGATTAACTACACTTAGGGTAAGAGGAAAGTCTTTGATGTTTTTAAGTTGATTTAGCTAATTATTCAGCTACTTCACCTTTGGATAATATTATTAGCCTTTCATTCAGCTTCCAATGTACTAAAGTAGATAACATAAAAGCAATGTGAGATAATATGTATGTCATCAATTACATTTATTTACTAAATGGGACACTTACCTATACTTTCTCCATCATCCCAAAACAGAGATCCCTGTGCCATCTGATTAGTATCTGCAGCAACAATGAGCTTCATGTAATTTTGTCGACTAAAAAAAAGAAATATAATTTTACCTATGTGTATAGAACAGCGTATGTATAGTTATGATATGGTATCCATATAAGTATCCAAAGGAAAACAAATAAGAATATCAACTAAGGAGAATACAAACTGTTTTAGACAAAGAAGGCCTTCCCTTAATAATGAGTTACTAGGAATGATATAAACCGTAAAATCCTTCATATTTAATAGAAAATATCATGCATGTCTTTTGATCTCAAGAGATCACCTACTTAACAGATCAAAAGGGGACTCATTTATAATAGTTAAAGCCATATTAAGTTTATTGATATATTTATTTATTATTCTCTCTGCTAATCCTGAAACTGACCATTAAACATGAAACTATATTAATAGCGTTTTTTATCTATTATAATTTAAGCCTTTTTCACATTTCCATACATAAATCACTGAGTTATCATTGGAAATTATCAATAAGAATGTGAAGAGTAGCCTGCAAGTTGTAATTTCTAACCTTAAAATGGGCAATACCTCCCAAGCTTTTGCCTACATAGGCCCATCTGTGAACTAATTATCAGCTTCCTTCCTCACTGTACGAGTGATTCGGTTTGACAGCCTCATATTGCTAAGGAAGGATTTCTCAGACAAATTATGCTTAGATATAATTGCCTTTTCCAGTCACAAATGTTGAAAGTTGTACTGCCATGGAAGTTCCCTAAAATATCCAGAACATCTGGAGTTCAAATCTCTATAGCAACTTGGTATTGTCCATGTAAAGATGTTATCATGTCTCAGCATGACTACATACATATATGTATATGTATGTATGCATTTCAGTTCATAGTTGCAGGGTAAAAGATAAGTATATCTTATTAGCAACATTAAAAATCTGGTTTAACCTACAATTTTCCAACATATTTAAAACTTAAGATTAAAAAGTGTTTCACAGTTTACATTCTACCCTATCTATATACCTAATCCTGATATCCTATTTACTTTGCCCCTCTACATACACACACACACACACACAGTGGCCTCTCTACTTGTCTCTTACAACAAAAGGATGCTTCAAGGCCCAATTTATAAATGGTCTCCTCCACGAAGCCCTCACTTCTCAAATATAATTATTTCTCTCCTCTTTAATTGATATCAGGGTAGAATATTGAAAGAAATGGATCTGGATTGTTCCAGGAGATAGAAAAAGTCCATTCATGCCAAATGGGGCTGTCAGCATGTAAATCACCAAATGAGTGGATATAGCATGAGAAGAAAAGAGGAACAGAGACTGAGTCCTCTAGAATCTGAATGTCTAAGCCAGGAACTTAGGCCACTCTGGTAAAAGGATTTACTCTTACATCAATCACAAAAAATCAGTGGACCCATGATCTCTGGTAGGTTGGGCATATTGCTGAATGAGAGGGAGAGAATACCAGGTAGGGGTCCTAGGGCAAAGAAGAGAAGGTCTTAGCCAGATCATCAGTTATGAATGGTAATGTGTAGAAAATATGAATTAATATGAATTATCTTTCATCTTTATATGGGACAAGACTACAAAAAACAGGTCTGGTTCTTCTGTGGACAGCAGTGGACTTGTAGTTTGAAGAAGCAGTGATATTGTCAATGGATACCTACATTTTCATAGACCAAAGTGAGTTGGGAAATACTTCACAGGACTGACAGAAGAAGGTAGAAAGGGGGAACAGAAAAGGTGGAAGGAAAGAGAAATCTTCTGAGCAATATTGGCTTAAAGTTTATAGAAAGGTTCATTTAAGAAATCATGTTTCAATGAAGTACATAATATTTCTTTCCACATGTCAGAGGCATCAAAAATGATGAGTACTTTGGTAAAGCAGCCACTCAAAATACAAGACATTCATTTATCAATATCTTTGCATATTTATACAGAAGACATGAAGTTTTAGTTGGTATTTTGATCTGGGGACCTTTCTTACTATTAGAAGGAATATCATGTTGGAAGACAATTTTTCGTGAGTCTCAAATATCTACATATCCTTGCATATGGGTGGGGAGAGGCAAAAGGAGAGGGAGAAAGAGAATCTCAAGCAGACTCTCTGTTGAGTGCAAAGCCCTATGTAGGGCTTGATCCCACGACCCTGAGATCATGACCCCAGCAGACATCAAGAGTTGGATGCCCAACTGACTGAGCCACCCAGGTGCCCCTGAACTATATTTTAATGGATGTTTTTAAAGCAAACAGTATTGGAAGATAGGGCAGTGTTTGTTTTTAAATTAATTTTAAAAATTTTTTATTGGCCCATATAATAAAGATAAGTCCCCTTGAAAGCAAAGAATGAACAGATTTACTTACAGCCCATTATAAAGGACTGAGTGCCTAAGCCTGGAGTTCCTTAGCTGACACAAACCTCCTACATTCGCAGCATCTGCCTAGGCCTAGTCCACTCCATGTCATCCCCATGGGACTTCAGGGACAAGGAAAACTGGAACAAACATGAAATTCAAGTCTCTTGTTATGCCATGAGTAAGAAAGACATTTGTCTCTTACCCAACATCCATGACACTGTGACAGACTAACTTGTTCATTTGGAAATAGGGTAAAATCTCAGACCCTTCCAGTTCTTGAGAATTCTAGCATGACGTACCTCAAAATTTAATCTGAGCTCTTGTAAGCACTTCACTTACCTGTAAAATGTGTTTTTATCAGGCTCTTGACATGGTAGGATGTAACCACCACGGACATGTAGGTTTATTGTATATAAAGGAGCATTAAATACATGAAATTCTCCTCTGACACCAATATCTTGGCCCTGGAAATGAGAAGGTTAGAAGGAAGAACATAAGCAGCAAGAAATGGAATCATCAGCAATATTGGTGTTTGATGTATCAAACAAAAATATTGGTATAAGTGTATCATAGACTTAATATAAAAATTAATAAAAACTCAAACACATATTCGGGAAAACATGTTACTTAAAGTATGCACTTAGTTCTTAGTTATTAATAGCTTTGAAAGTAATTCACCACTATTTGTTTTTGTGATGCTCTCATTCAGAAAATATGTGGGTTTTGAAAGGTCACAAAAGTTATTCCTGACTTGTCATATACATTATTCTTGGAAGGACTGTATTAGCTTTAATGATAATTTTGCATATTTGATACAGGACAATGACCTTCTTGTGTACAATGTGCACTCTCTATGTTTATTCAATAAAATAAATCAATGACTCCATAACGAACTATGGCAGAATAAATTAACTCTCTTTTACTGTGTGGTAATTTGATTCAGCTGTAATTAGCAAGAAATATCTTACTCTTTTTAAGTGTAAAGTAAACCAGATATGCCACCAATGAAAAGGTTAGGATCAAACTGTTACTCATATCCTTTTAGTCAATTCCCCAGAATTCCTTAACCACTTACCGTATGATAATCAAACCACCGGGCATCAGGGACATAGCCTTGTACAGTGTCAGCATACTGGAATTTAAAAATACAGTCATTAAAAACATATAGGCCAAGAAAAATAATATTTTGTGAACAAAAATATACGATAAGACTTACAGGTTCCAACACAGGAGTAACCATAAACGCTGGACCCCACAAGAACTGCTTGAATATATCCCAGGTTAGCTTGTCATTAAAGAACCTTGACAAAATATTTTCAAATAATTAAATCAAAGAACTTCATTTCTCCTGAATACCATAAAATAATTATTCAAATCACATTTTGCAGTATAGACTTTTGTGGACTGAAGTGAAAACCAAACTATAAACAAGTCAAAAACAATTCTATCACTTGGAATTTATGTTCAATAAGTAGTACAATACTTTATAAGTTAATGTAGACTATAACTAAACTTCCTGACAAAATACAGAGAATTTGTATAAGGCCAACTGAATGAGAAATCTTTGAAGAGAATTCACAGAGGTACAAATATTAACTTTGCCTAGTAGATCAACAAACTAGGAAGCAAAAATTATAAATACTCTGAAAGAGAATTGTGAGGCACGTGTGCTATAAGAATCTTGACTCAGCAATTTAAAAAGATTTTGCTTCCCAGAATCCATAATAAAAAAAAAAGAAAGAGCAAAAAGGGAAGAAAAAGAAAGAAGGGAAGAAATAGAAATGAGCCAAAAAATTAAAAAAAGATTTTGCTTATTTTATTTAAATTAGAACTCACTGAATAGTGCATTTAATGTATTTCTGAATTTCAGATACAAATGGAAACACCAAAATCTGTTCTCCATAGTTTGAGAATAGTCACTATTAAATGTCCACATTTTTTCTCTAATTGAAACAGAACTGCACATTTTTGTTTGTTTGTTCTTTTGTTTTTGTTTTATTTTTCTACAAACTGAGATTCGCCAAGGAGGACTGCTGAATTTACTGCTTCATGGACTTCCCATGGGAAAAAAAGGCCCAGATGTTCTCAAAAGGACAAGAGTCTGCAGAGTTAATAATAATATTTTTGGTTGGGGACTCAGTCCAGAGTTGATATTCTGACTCTTCTGGGAAGTTAATAGGGACAAGACAGAAGGGGAAACTCTGGAAATAAGAGAGGCAAGATATTAATAAAATTTTACCAGAAATAAAGAATGGATTATGGTACATAAATTAATAAAATAACTGGAGGATAATGTGAATTTAGGAAGACCTATTATTTTTTAAGACCCTATCATCAGAACAGATGGCATATTGATCAACCTATTATTTTTATCATTTTGCCTTACATATTATTATTTAATGTAGTAAATACATGCTGTGTATTTTTACTGATTTATCAATTGTGCAATCTAACAAATCACCTTACTCAATTACTCTGGTAATATAGAGTACACAGAAGTTAAGTTTGATTATTTCAAAGGTTTTGTTATTTTTGTTTGAATGTATTGTTGTTGTTGTTGTTGTTGTGACATCAACAGTAAGAATTAGCTTGTATTTGCTAAAATTTTAACTATGCTCCATAGAATAGAATTTTAAGATTTGATCATATATCAGTTTGAGTCTTAAGAAGTGAATCGAAAACAATTTTCTAAGGAAAATGTTAGAACTGTTCTAGGGTACTCTATAACACACCTCCAAGAAGAGGTGAGATGGTTTTCTTCAGTCAGGCACATATATATATGGTAGATTTACTTAACTGCTATAAACTTCAGTTAATCAAATCATTATATAGAGATAATATTACTTGCCTCCATTTTTAAAATATTCAATATAATAAGGTATGTAAATCTAAACACTGGGTATATAGTAATTATTTCTAAGACTTATTATTTTTCAATAACTGTTTCATTTTTAATATCATCTTGTTTATTAATATACGTTTATGTAAAATGTGTACCAAAATAGCAATGAAAACGTCTCCAATTTCAAATATCCTACACTATATGAGATTATTAAGTAAATTAAATGAAATCTATCTCTTTTTGGCAGAAAATAAGAATTTGCACTTACTCATGCAAAAGGGGTCGAATAACAGTGCCACCATGAGCATGAATTTCATGCATCTGTGTATAGAAATAGGGCAATAAGGTGTATCTAATATTTAGAATATTCCTTGACATTTCAGAAAAAGTTTCATTCCATGAAGCAGGATCTTGTCTCTGAAACAAAGCAGAATGAAATAATCATAAGCTCTTTTCCTTGTTTAAATCATAATTTTCAAATACATGTTTGGAAAATAAAAAGTACAAAATAGTATTCATTCACTGCCATGTTCTGTATACTTTCTTCACAAAAATCACAAAAATCTTATGCAATAATATTTCTAGCTCATATGATGGAGAGAGAGAGAACATAATATTTTAATAAGAAAAATGCAAATTACACTCAGCTTGATTTAGTTTAGATGAACATATGTAAAGAGCAGTTCACATTTGAATAGATGGTAAATACACTGCCAATCATGGTGATAATCAGTGTAGGGATGAAAAGACTGGAAAAGAACTGAAATGCTGAACAAAAGTAGATTGAAATAAACAGAGACATGCAGAGCCCATCGTGGTGCCCCCCACATTGTGTGTTCTCATGAGAAATGGATAAATTATGATATTAAAGAATTAAGATAGGAGAAAGAGAGGACCTAAGTAATGTTGGGTAAAAAAGAAGGACATGCCCTAGAATGCTCTGGAATATACACTCCAGGTAAAAATGAAAATTGACACTGGAAAGATTAAAGCCTTTTAAAAAATGTTGCGTGGCACCTGGGTGACAGTCGGTTAAGCATCCAACTCTTTTTTTTTTTTAAGATTTTATTTATTTATTTAATGACAGAGAGAGAGTGAGAGAGAGAGAGCACAAGTAGAGGGAGGGGCAGATGGAGAGGGAGAAACAGTCTCTCGGCTGAGCAGGGAGCCCTACGTGGGGCTCGACCCCAGGACCCCGGGATCAGAACCTGAGCCAAAGGCAGATTCATAACTGACTGAGCCACCCAGGCACCCCAACTCTTGATTTCAGTTCAAGTCATGACCTTAGGGTCAAGAGATGGAGCCTCACACCAGGCTTTGCGCTGAGCCTGGAACCTGCTTAAGATTCTCTCCCTCTCCCTTTACCCCTCTCCCCACTTGCATGGCTCTCTCTCTCACTCAAAAAAAAAAAAAAAAAAAAGTTGTTGTTGCGCTTACTGGTTAAAAAATAATAGGGAAGGTGATTAGTATTTTATATTTTAATTTGTACTAGGAAACAAACAGGCTGCCACATAACTCCAGGGAGCAATACTTTCAATGTTTTTTGTTGATAACAACAGGAATGATGATATTAACTATGCCATATCTATGCAGATGCCAACTTTTTTAGATTTAGGTAGTAAGAAAGCTTGAATGATGACTGTTATCACTGGTATATGTAACAATGTTAGAGTAGGCAAAACCTTGAAAGTAAAATGGTTCAAAAATTAGTAAGCTGTAACTGATCCTATTGTTACTACTTCCAAAGTCAAGTAAGAAGAAAGAAGTAAAAATCATATCTGTTGCTTACTGACTTCACTGACATTATTTCAGTTTTAACAATACAGGACTTAATTCTAAACCATATATCCCTAAATTCAATTATACTACCTCATAATTAAACTTAAGTTGAAGCTTCTGTACCAAAGATTTTTATTTAGAAATACTTCCTCAGTTTTTTCTGCTTCCATTTCATCTTCTCCAAAACTCCAGCCACCTTCCCATCATGGAGTCTTTCACTTACCCCCTCCACCTGAATTCTCTCCCATATCCTTATATTGGTTTTGGTTGCTGTGCCTCACTCAAGTCTCCATGCTTAAGTCATTTCATCCAAGATTACCTCCCTAAGTACTCCTCCTAAAACTGAGTCCCCATAAATCTCTATCACTTTAGCTTACACCATTTTCCCTCATACTCATTTATTTATACCTGACTATACATATATATATACATATATACATATACACATACACACACATAATTGCTTATTATTTCTATCTTGCCTATATTATATGAATCATGGGGCAGGGACTTTGTAAATACTAAATAGTAGACTCTTCATAAATACTTGTTGAATAAATCCTTGTGTAGGCTTTTATTGATTCATTCCACTCTTCCAATATTATAGCTTCCTAAATTGCATTACTGACAGCAAGTTTTCCTGTTAAAATATTCCTATTCCGTCAAGCTATGTTACTGCCCAACTTTCAAATTCTTCCAAAATGTGGTCCCATACTGCCTTCTATCCTTATATAGATCTTCATTTTTATTTTCATTTTCTAAAATAAATCCTTCCCTCTATTCTAACTAAAATTTCCCAGGAGGGACACAAAGATTTCATAGCACCTGATGAGCTCCACCACTCAGTTACTACTGCTAGAACCCATCCTTCAAAGACCAGCTCTGTCTGCAATTCTTCCATGAGGTGCATTCTGATAATTCATCTTTCCTCTGCACTTTACTAAAAGTATCACAAAATTTAGCACTTAGTTAGATATTTCCTCTAATTATTCATACGTTTCCATAATTTTTAATATTGTCACCTCTCTTTCTCAAAAATTTCTTTCAGACAATTTAGTAACATGGAGAGTTGAGCCACCACACAAGAATTAGCTCTCATAATTCCCTTTTCCTTTTTTTTCCTCAATTTCTCAACTCATTGTCTTAACATTTGCCTTTTAAATCTGCTCATTTTCATACACTGATACTAGTATTTCAAATGACTTTTCACTTCTAATTATTTAGTTTGAAGCTGATTTTTTTATTGTTCTATCTCTGCTGGAAGAAGTTCGGGAAGCAGCTCCCCCCTCCCCCCGGGTATTCCAAAATTATATAGAACAGCAGTAAGTATGTCAGCTAACCAAGTTCTAAATCCCAAAGTATAAAGTAACCCAAATCAGAAAATTCTCAAAGCAATGAGCTCAGATGTCCTCAGTAAATGTAAAGGTTCATTCAAAGTATGCATTGAAAATCAGCCTGGTAGGGTGAATTCTTTTTTTTTTTTTTTAATTTGCAATGATTTTTGTTTATTATTATGTTCAATTAGCCAACATATAGTACATCATTAGTTTTTGATGTAGTGTTCAGTGATTCATTAGTTGCGTATAAGACCCAGTGCTCATCACAACATGTGCCCTCCTTAATACCCATCACCCGGTTACCCTATCCTCCCACCCCCCTCCCTTCTATAACCCTCAGTTTGTTTCCCAGAGTGCAGAGTCACTCATGGTTTGTCTCCCTGTCTGATATCTTCCCATTCAGTTTTCGCAGAAGGTGAATTCTATTTAAAAACTTCTAAGGTTAGTAGGGCGAAAGGAATGAGAGTAGATGCAGTAACTACATACCCTAGTAAATGCAATGTTGTGATATCTTGAGTATGGATAAAATGCTCCAAGTTGCATCCAGCGGGCACAGAGCTCATATTCTGAATTGTTGAAGAAACCACAGATACCTGCTCCAGTCTAAAATATATTGTGATGTTTAATTTTAATCATTTGTTTCTTAATCTTTATAGTTATGCAGATAAAAGGAATAGAGCTACTTACGTATGAGATTCCAAAGAGACTAAATTCCATCATACCTTAAAAAAATCAGGAAAAAACTTAGAAAGCTACTATTTCATATATTTTGATATTTGATTTTTTTCTATTTATGAAGATGTCCTATTTCTAATAACCTAATCCAATGAAACATTTTTCAGATTATTAATATACCTTTCTATCATTTCCTCTTACAGCATTCAAGTTTTTTATGTTATAGTGTTAATGACATTTACAAAATGTCACTTTCAAGATGGTATATTTAGAGCACAAAACAGTTATAAATACATTATAGTATGAGAAAAAAGTGGTAGTATTTTCCTTGGTTTATTTTTTTTTAAATAAAAGGCTATCTATGTAATTATTTAACCATAGGTCTCATCATTTGGAAAAAAAATTATCCTTGTGAAATAAAATCATCTGAGATCACTTCAATAATATAGGACTCATGCGATATCCCAGCTCTCCTTTTAAAGTAATATTTCTAAACACTGATTGTTTTCCTAGAATCCTAATATAAACAATAAAGAATTTTTTTTAAAGATTTTATTTATTTATTTGACAGAGAGAGACACAGCGAGAGAGGGAACACAAGCAGGGGGAGTGGGAGAGGGAGAAGCAGGCTCCCCGCTGAGCAAGGAGCCTGACATGGGGCTCGATCCCAGGACCCTGGGATCATGACCTGAGCTGAAGGCAGACGCTCAACTGACTGAGCCACCCAGGCGCCCCAATAAAGAATTTTTAAAACTAGATCTGAAACTGAAAAGTATCCATTTCCCCTTTAAAATAATAATGTCTTATTTACTATTTACCCAACTATTGTCAAAAAACTCTTTAAAAATTTGGCTTGAAATGTTTCATTCCTTAGTATCTATGTGTATTCTTATTCCCTAGAATCTAGAATTTCTACCCATTTCTATTGTTAGCTCTAGATGTTATCTTTCCCAGTTCCTGCCCTTTCCCAGGGAACTGAGATCAAAAGGATGAAATTATTTTCTCAAAATAAACTAGTTAGATATCATTAGTTTCTATAAAGCATCCCAGATTCTACTTTCTAGCTCACTGTCTTTTCATCATGTTATTTGTCATAAAATATGATGCAAAAAAGCATGTTTCTGAAAAGGACTTATAAAGTATATGAACTAGTACCAGCAAAAGTGAATACCTAAGAGGAAACTTCACCAGAGTAACGATACAGATGGTGACTCACATACCAATGATCGATTTTTCCAAACTGTCCCATTGTGCATAGTTGTCTCCAAACCAATGTCCTCCCCATTGTCCACCACTAGGATATGTGGAACGAGAAATAACAATTCCTCTTTTGCCAGTTGTCTTCTGCAATGCACTAAGATAGATGGAAAGTTTTTACATGAGGTATTTTCAGATATTTCTACATACGAGCACCTCATTAAAAAGGTGTGGTGTGTGTGTCTGTGTGTGTGTGTTTATGGTGTTTTTGTGTTCTCTTACTACAACTAGCTCTTTATAAATGAGTCTTCTCTCATTATACTATAAAATTCTCACAAACATAAAGGACATGTATGTTTCTTCCCTTCCAACATTTACCAGACTGACATGCCTAAGTGGCCTTTGTTTATTTGTTCAATGAATACAAGTTAAGTCAACTACTGAAGTTATCAAATCAACTAACTAATCATATCTTGAGTTTTTTGAATGAACTCATTTTATTCTTACTTAACTGTGTTCTCTTGAATAAAGTTCTAGGCTCTAACTATTGACTGCTCTAATCCTTCTCAATTATAACTTGTCAACACTTAATCTCCATATTACTCTACAGAGAATCTTTGCTACAATACTCTCTATTTTAGAGAGTAGATTAAAGGGAGCAAGTTTTTTGGGTGTTAAAAATAAAACTAGTTGTTCTATTTCAAGCACAGAATCTATCCAAGGCTAGACATCAAGAGAATGAATTTTACAAATTACATCATTTTTTTTCTTTTGTCCCCTCCTCAGTCTTCAATGACTTATTATTCATTTTAAAACATATTCTAGTGCTAAAAATAATATAATAATGCATTATTTTATATTATCTGCATCTCTCTCTCTGTGATATCATAAGAGCATCTAAAGTAGAAAAATATCCCACTATTAATTGCAAGTAAAGTGTTTATATTATTTAAAATAAATTGCATATGAATAAGGACTACAGAACTATTCAGGAAAAAATACTTCAAATAATTAAGCAGACTTTAAAATCATTTTGGATGACAGTGTTTGTACTGATTTCTTTTTATATAGGTTTCTTCAGTAAGACCTTGAGATTCCTGAAGTTAATGTCTTAATCTTCTTTGTATTTTTTGCACCTAATACAGTGTTTGGCATATACTAGTAGCTCAATAGATTTTTGAATTAATGAATATTTCAAATCAAAATTACAGGAAACTGGAAGTATTTTCAATGGACATAAGATGACAAATTGAACCATCTGTTAATAATAAAGACCATATTGTACTTGCTAACTTAAAATTTTCTACTTGCATGTATACCCATCTTTAAAAAGAAAACATAAAAAAACTATTTTCATTGCTTCATTTTCTAGAATAAATATAAAGTGTATAGTCTATTTAGGAACATTAACGTATTTAACATACCTCAGATATATTTGCTGACATTTAACAAGAAATGAATGATTATTTATATAGAGAATAAAAAAACTGATGATCAATCTAAAAATATATGTGAAAATGTACATTCTAAGTTGAGTTAATTTGCAAACAAAATTGATTTTATTTAACTAATACAAAAAGTATTTATAAAGATAGAGCTGTTCCAAATTCTTAATGTGTTCACATTTGAGAAATATATATTCTTTTTTTTTAAATTTTATTTATTTGACAGTGTGAGAGAGAGAAAGAGAGAGTATGAGACGAGCAGGGGAAGTGGCAGGGCAGAGAGCTGAGCAGAGAGCCTGACAGGGGGCTCTATCCCAGGACCCTGGGATCATGACCTGAGCCAAAGGCAGACGCTTAACCGACTGAGACACCCAGGCGCCCCCAAGAAATATATATTCTTAAAGAATTTCTTTTTTTTTCTGCTGTATGTAAACATTTTTTGCTGAGGCTTTAAATCAATAACTGAACATATGCTTTGTTAGATTTCTGATTGAGAAGAATTCTGTGTTAAATATTTTCACAATAATTTTCTCTTAAGGACTTCTTGCATTAGAAGAATCTCCTCTGTAACCGTTCACAGAGTATTTAGAGAATGAAACTTTTGAGAAATCACTTGCTGACACTAAAAATATAATTTAAAAATCCCATCACTATAAATATTTTCCAAACATTTTCAACATGTTCCAACTTTACAAATGGTTTAGTCATAATGAATATAGCTTAATTTTAAGAAACACTTTTCACCTGTAGGACAGCTTTGCACTCTGTTACCAGTTGATTTTGGAAAATCTAATTTATAGAAAGGATTGTAATGCTGTTATGGAAGTATTTTTATTGTGTGTTTATAGTTGCCTACATTAGCATTTTTGAAAAGAATTTTAAAACTTCTAAAAATACCTTAAATTATTGGGAAAAATCTATAGGAATATCTAAGAAATAGATATTTTTTATTCCATTCTAAATTATGATTACAAAAATCTGGGGCATTTACTTAAAAATTACATATTTAACACCAAAGGGAGAATTTCCAAAGGGAGTCAAAGACTTTGATTTTTCTACATTCTCTCTAATGAAAAATATGTAATAATCTTTAAAGTCACTCAGGAATTGTTGAAGTTGAAAATATGGAATATATAGTTATATAATCCTTGAATACTTGTCTGAAATTTGAACGCACAATTTGAGGTAGTTTTAAGTGTATTTATTCCTACTTTTGAAGCATAGGCTTTGTTTTAGTTCAACATTGAATTTTAAATAAGAGAAAGAAATCCACTGAAGACTGAAAGTTTTTGTATGGGATTTACATATGAAACTTCATTGCCACTGGTATCCAAGGTCCTTCCTCTAAAACTGCAGTTTCTCAAGCTGATTATTTATCTCCTGTTTCTGAGCCCACTCATTGTATTCTTTCCTTGGTTTTTCTTGTTTGTGACATATTTAATGAAAAGAACAGTAGCAAGAACTAGTTGCATGTCAAATCTGCACCAGTTTGGAAAGACAAAAGCTGCGTCAAAAAAAAAAGGAACAATAAAATACTACAGTCTGGATAGCTTGAAGAAAAAAAATTTGTTTTTAATCCTTTCACTTTTCTCCAATGATAAATAAAAAGTACTTAGTATCCATCTTTTGCTTAAATGTAAATGTTATTTATTTATGTGTCCTTTTACATTTGTCAAGGTTTTTAAAAATATAGACTATATTTAATCTCTAAAATTTCTGAAGGAAAATTCAACATTTTTTTCTAAAATAACTGAAAAAATTAAATATCAAGAAAATATCTAAAACATGAAAATTCTAGGGTTATGTGTAAATTGAGCTATTTAACTCAACATTTAAAATTTACTAATTTGTTTAATTTAAATAACAAATGTGGTTGAAACTTTTACTGAAGGGGCGCCTGGGTGGCTCAGTTGGTTAGGCGACTGCCTTCGGCTCAGGTCATGATCCTGGAGTCCCGGGATCGAGTACCGCATTGGGCTCCCTGCTCGGCGGGGAGTCTGCTTCTCCCTCTGACCCTCCTCCCTCTCATGCTCTCTGTCTCTCATTCTCTCTCTCGCAAATAAATAAAATCTAAAAAAAAAAAAAAAAGAAAAAAAGAAACTTTTACTGAAAATTTTATGAATAGGAGCAAAATTAACACTATTAAAGAAATGTATTATGACTTTAAATTTAAAAATGTTCTTTGAAAGATTGATCTCTTCCTCATAATGTTTGTTATTTAAGAGTAAAATGTATTTTAAATATCCCTAAATTTCCCTAAATATCTTTGTATATCAACTATTTAGAAATTTACCTACATTTCCTTAAATTTACTAAGCATCCCACAGTGTGCTAGGATTCGTGAAATGTGTTCCAGAAGTTCAATTTACTACCTCAGAGAAGAATTTTTTTTTCAATTTCTCTTAAACTACATAGTTTCATCTCAAAATGCACAAGTTTTGCCAACAAGATTATCAATCAATTTTCAGTATTTTTGTTCTTCTTAATATCTATATTTTTATGATAAAATGAGGTTAGCTGAGGATAAAAAGTGAGGATAATTGCGCTCCAAATTATATTCCAGTGGGGTAAATTTAAAGAAACATTTGTCCCAATAAAAAAAATATTGTTGAAGATCAATTTGTTTACTCTTAAAAATGGTATTTCCTAGTCTTTCTACATGATTTTAGTGTCCTACATTTAAATTTGGGGAACAAATCTGTGGTCATTCATTCATGTGATAATATCTTAAATAATTCACCTCTTCTAGGTTGAAAAAGTTTGGTTCTAAGATAAGGATGTTTCACTAACTGAGGAGATATTACCCATACCCTTTACTCCAAAATGCTTTTCATTCTTTTACCAACTTCAGTCATATATTAGAGTTGTGGTTTTCAACCCTACATGCTCACTGGAGTCACTTGGGAAATTTTTTAAAATTCAGGTCTTAGGTATAGTACAGACCAATTAAATCCAATTTTTTTTTTTAATCTCCAGGTGATTATACTGTGTAGTTAAGAGCCAGTGACCTAGGGGCACCTGGGTGGCTCAGTTGGTTAAGCGTCTGCCTTTGGCTCAGGTCATGATCCCAGGGTCCTGGGATTGAGCCCCGCATCGGGCTCCCTGCTCAGCGGGAAGCCTGCTTCTCCCTCTCCCACTCCTGCTGCTTGTGTTCCCTCTCTTGCTTGTGTTTTTCTCCCTGTCAAATAAGTAAATAAAGTATTAAAAAACAACAACAACAAAGAACTAGTGACCTAAAGCTGCATTGTGTGATATGGTGAACACTAGCCACATGGGACTATTTAATTTAAATTTAAATTTATTACAATTAAATAAAATTTAAAATTCTGTTTCTGGGGATGCCTGGGTGACTCAGTTAAGTGTCCAACTCTTGACTTCAGCTCAGGTCATAATCTCAGGGTCATGAGATCAAGCCCCATGTCAGGCTTCACACTCAGCAGAATGTCTGCTTGAGATTCTCTCTCTTGCACTCTCTCTTTCTCTCTCAATTATATAAATACATAAAATCTTAAAAAATAAAATAAAATAAAACTCCATTTATGAGTCACACTAGCCATATTGTTCAATAGCCTTATATGGATAGTAGATACCATATTGGACAGCCTAAGAATTATAAAACATTTCTATCATTACAGAAAGTCTTATTGGACAGTGCTAATAAAGACTTGATATTCAAAGAATAGTTTGTGTTCCATCATCACTGGCCTCGCATAAAAGTTTTTTTATTGTGGACATTAAATCAAGTTCACTTACACATATTGTAACTTGGTTATAATAGATTTAAATAACAGATTTAACCAAACTTTAATGCCTTAATTAATTACATCAATTATATATTATTTACTCATTTATTCATCCACGACTATTTATTGAACACCTATTATTTATTAATCACTGTGCTTTTATGAGCTATTGCGGAACAAAATAACATTGTTCAGAATTGCTTTTGGAATGGGATGAAAATTTAAAACAATGATAAATAATACACATGAAGAGAGAGGAAGAGAAAGAGAGAGAGAGAAACACAATAATTCTAAGTGCCATAAAGGACCAAGTAAGTTACAACATTGGGAAGGAAAGTGCTACCAGATAAGGTCAGCAGGGAAGAAATCTTGAAGTAGGTAAAACATTAAATCTAATATCTAAAAGATAATGAAGAGTCAAAAAGAATAATTATGAACATTGCTTACTCGTAACTAGGTTTCATTTGTGACCATCCATATAGATTGTGAACATTGTAATGCAAAACAGGTGATCCATCACTAAGAATCTGCTCCGTTTCCATACACATAGTTCTGAAATGTAATCCATTAGTTCTTTTTGTGAGTTCTGGGAAGAGGCAATGGAAAAATATTAATATATTATAAAGTACCCTGTATCCAAATGTATAAATCATAACTATAAATTCTTTTGGCAAAATCATTAATCATTGTTTTAAAATAATATTGATTTTTTAACCATTTGTACACTTTGTCTCTGCTAATTACAAATGAAAAAAAAATCTGCAAGTGTAACTGACTGTAGTTACAATTGTGACTGAAAACTATATGGAAATTTTACTGTACTCAGCAACGAAAATGTTACCAATTAACATGAATTAATAAAAACCTGAAATAAAAAGGGTACTCCTAAATGTCTACTATATTTTGAGCACTCAGATGTGACATACTGATTAAATAGACTTTTATTAAAAATCCACTTGGTAACATAAAGCCCTGGGGATAAGAACTGGGCAAATGCTATAACAACACTTATTTTTTTATCCACTTTTTCTCAGCTAAAGATGCATTTTTTTCAGAGCTTTGCCATCACTTTAGATGTCAACAGTTTATGAACATAAGAGTAGGAGGATGAGTGCTGAGTGACTAGACCCCTTTTTCTTGAGTCAGGAATGACCAAAGAAGTGCTATCCGTATTCTTTCATTTTTTTCCTAATGAAGAAAAATTTAAAAAGAAAACTTCATAAAAGTTTTTTTTTTAATCTTAAGAATTATTGAGAATTTTCAAATCTGGGGAGATTCTCAAGAAAGTCAAAAGTAACAATTTTAAGCATGTTTAGTTAGGAATGTGTTCATATAAATACAACATATTTCTTGATTTTTCTTCTCAAAATAATGTTAAATAGTATTGCTAATGGGTTGAGTTATGGTTCAATGTGTAGATGGGTAGTGGGAATTAGGAATGTGAAACTTATTCCCTACATCATAAGGTGTATAAACCTTATTAATAAATACCGATAACATCAAAGGTGTAGCAACAATATTGTACCTGGGAAATAAGGCGGATAATTTAACTCTGTATTTCTGCATTTATTACCAACTGTTCCATGCACAAAACTTGATGGTTCATTCATGTCCTTAAAAAAAGAGAGAAAAGTGAACAAAAAGCCTTTAGAAGATATATTCTCAAAGGAACTAATTCAGAGAGCCAATAAATTAAAGCAGCATATTTGAGCACATTCACTATTCTAAAGAGCAAAAATATAAGGCATCTCAATACTAAAGATTTAATTTATCTGTGTTTCTTTTTTACATTTCATGACTCCTTTTGAAAAACATAAAGTGTCCTGTTTTTTCTATAGATAAAATATAAATAAAAAAGTGAATTTTCTATGTTTTCTAAACATAAATTTAAATTATAATGGTGTATATTCTCCCATGTCTTTCTCTCCATTCCTGCCCCAGAGCCTTCAATCAATTGCTTTTTTACAAAAGCAATTATATGTGGTTTTTAAAACCACAAAATATAGTTTATACATAGAGAAAACTTTTTATTTCTTTATTTTTTTTACTTTTATTTTTTAAGTGTAGAATTTAGTGATTCATAACTTACATACAACACCCAGTGCTCATCACAAGTGCCCTCCTTAATACCCATCATCCATTTAAACCATCCCTCTACCCACCTCCCCTAGAGCAACCCTCAGTTTGTTCTCTATAGTTAAGAGTGTTATGGTTAGCCTCTCTCTTTTTTCCCATATGTTCAACTGTTACAGTTCTTAAATTTCACATATGAGTGAAATCATATGGTATTTGTCTTTCTCTGACTGCCTTATTTCACTTAGCATAATAGTCTCTAGCTGCACCCATGTTGTTGCCAATGGCAAGATTTTGTTCTTGTTTGTGGCTGAGTAAATACACACACACACACACACACACACCACTTCTTTATCCATTCATCAGTCAATGCACATTTGGGCTCTTCCATAATTTGGCTATTGTTGATAATGTTGCTAGAAACATTGGGGTGCATGTATCCCTTTGAATCAGTATTTTTGCATCCTTCAGGTAAATACTTAGTAGTGCAATTGCTGAGTTGTAGGGTAGGTCTATTTTTAACTTTTTGAGGACTCTCATACTGTTTTTCAGAGTGGCCGCACCAGTTTGCATTCCCACCATCAGTGTAAGACAGTTCCCCTTTTTCTGCATCCTCACCAACACCTGTTGTTTCCTGTGTTGTTAATTTTAGACATTCTGACAGGTGTGAGGTGATAACTTATTGTAGTTTTGATTTGTATTTCCCTAATGATGAGTAATGTTGAGCATCTTTTCATGTGTCTGTTAGCCATTTGTCTGTCTCCTTCGGAAAAATGTCTGTTTGTGTCTTCTGTCCATTTCTCAACTGGGTTATTTGTTTTTTGGATGTTTAGTTTGATAAGCTCTTTATAGATTTTGGATACTAGCCCTTTATCTGATAAGACATTTGCAAATATCTTCTCCCATTCCATAGGCTGACTTTTAGTTTTGTTGATTGTTTCCTTTGCTGTTTAGATGCTTTTTATCTTGATGAAATCCCAATAGTTCATTTTTGCTCTTGCTTCCCTTGCTTCCGGAGACATATCTAGTAAAAAGTTGCTACAGCCGAAGTCAAAGAGGTTACTACCTGTGTTTTCCTCTAGGATTTTGATGGTTTCCTGTCTCACATTTAGGTCTTTCATCCATTTTGAATTTATTTTTGTATATGGTGTAAGGAAGTGGTCCAGTTTCATTCTTCTACATTTTGTTATCCAGTTTTCACAGTATCATTTGTTGAAGACAGTGTCTTTTTTCCATTGGATATTCTTTCCTGCTTTGTCGAAGATTAGTTGGCCATAGAGTTGTGGGTCCATTTCTGGGTTTTCTTCCGTTTTACTGATCTATGTGTCTGTTTTTGTGCCAGTACCATACTGTCTTGATGACTACAGCTTTGTAATAGAGCTTGAAGTCTGGAATAGTGATGCCACCAGTTTTGGCTTTCTTTTTCAACATTCTTCTGGCTATTCGAGGTATTTTCTGGTTCCATACAAATTTTAGGATTGTTTGTTCCAGCTCTGTGGAAAATGTTGGTGGTATATTGACAGGGACTGCATTAAAAGTGTAGATTGCTTTGGGAAGTATAAACATTTTAACATTTGTTCTTTCAATCCATGAGCATGGAATGTTTTTTCCATTTCTTTGTGTCCTCTTCAATTTCTTTCATAAGTGTTCTACAGTTTTCAGAGTACAGATCTTTTATCTCTTTGGTTAGGTTTATTCCTAGGTATCTTATAGTTTTTGGTGCAATTGTAAATGGGATAGGTTCCTTGATTTCTCTTTCTGTTGCTTCATTATTGGTGCACAGAAATGCAACAGATTTCTGTACATTGATTTTGTATCCTGGGACTTTACTGAATTCATGTATGAGTTTTAGTAATTTTTTTGACAGAGTCTTTCAGGTTTTCTACATAGGGTATCATGTCATCTGCAAAGGGTAAAAGTTTGACTTCCTCTTTGCCAGTTGGATGCCATTTATTTCTTTTTTGTTACCTTACTGCTGAGACCAAGACTTCCAGTATTATGTTAAATAACAGTGGTGAGAGTGGATATCACTGTCTTGTTCCTGACCTTAGAGGAAAAGCTCTCAGTTTTTGTCCATTGAGGATGTTATTGGCTATGGGTTTTTCTTATACAGTCTTTATGATGTTGAGGTATGTTCCCTCTGTCCCTACTTTGTTGAGGGTTTTTATCAAGAATGGATGTTATACTTTGTCAATGCTTTTTCTGCATCTATTGGGAGGATCATATGGTTCTTATCCTTTCTTTTATTAATGTGGTGTATCACATTGATTGATTTATGAATACTGAACCACCCTGACAACCCAGGAATAAATTCCATGTGATCATGGTGAATGATTCTTTTAATGTACTATTGGATTCAATTTACTAATATTTTGTTGAGAATTTTTGCATCCATGTTCATTAGGGATATTGGCTCATAATTTTCCTTTTTGGTGGAGGCCTTGTCTGGTTTTGCAGTCAAGGTAATCCTGGCCTCATAGAATTAGTTTGGAAGTTTTTTTTTTCCATTTCTATTTTTTTTGGAACAGCTTCAGAAGAATAGGTATTCTTCTTTAAATGTTTGGTAAAATTCTCCTGAGTAGCCATCTGACACTGGACTCTTGTTAATTGGGAGATTTTTAATTACTGACTCAATTTCTTTGTTGGTTATCAGTCTGTTTAAGTCTTCTATTTCTTCCTGTTTCAGTTTTGTTAGTTTATATGTTTCTAGGAATTTATCCATTTCTTCCCAATTGTCCAATTTGTTGACATATAATTTCTCATACTATTCTCTTATAATTGTTTGTATTTCTGTGGTGTTATTCTGTGGGTTGTTGTTTCTCCTCTCTCATTTGTGATTTTATTTATTTGGGTCCTTTGTCTTTTCTTTTTAATAAGTCTGGTTTACAATTTTATTATTTTTTTTCAAAGAACCAGCTCCTGGTTTCATTGATCTCTTCTTCTGTGGGTTTTTTGTTTGTTTGTTTGTTTGTATATTATTTATTTCTGCTCTAATATTTATTATTTCCCTTCTTCTGTTGGCTTTAGGCTTCATTTGTTGTTTTTTTCTAGCTCCTGTAGGTGTAGGGTTAGGTTGTATATTTGAGACTTTTCTTGCTTCTTGTAGGTAGGCCTGTATTGCTATATACTTCCCTTTTATGACCACTTTTGCTTCATCCCAAAGGTTTTGGACAATCATCTTTTCATTTTCATTTATTTCCATGTATTTTTTTTTTATTTCTTCTTTAATTTCCTAGTTGACTCATTCATTATTTAGCAAGATATTCTTTATCCTCCCTGTATTTGTGGTCTTCCCAATTTTTTTTCTTGTGGTTGACTTCAAGTTTCATAGTGTTGTGGTCTGAAAATATGCACTGTATGATCTCAATCTTTTTGTACTTGTTGAGGCCTGCTTTGTGACCTAATATGTGACCTATTCTAGAGAATATCCCATGTGCACTTGAAAAGAATGTGTGTTCTGCTGCTTTAGGATAATATGTTCTGAATATATCTGTTACATCCATCTGGTCCAGTGTGTCATTCAAAGACCTTGTTTCCTTGTTGATCTTCCTCTTAGATGATCTGCCCATTGCTGTAAGTGGGGTGTTAAAGTCCCTTACTATCATTGTATTATCAATGAGTTCCTTTATGTTTGTTATTAATTGTTTTATATATCTGGGTGCTCCCAACTTGGGGCTATAAATGATTTATAGTTGTTAGATCATCTTGTTGGATAAACCACTTTATTATAATATAATGCCGCACTTCATCTCTTCTTACAGTCTTTGATTTAAAATCTAGTTTGTCTGACATATGTATGGCTACTCTGGCTTTCTTTTGATGTCCATTTCATGGTCAGTGTTTCTCCATCCCCTCACTTTCAATCTGCAGGTGTCTTTAGTTCAAAAATGAGTCTCTTGCAGCTAGCATATAGATAGGCCTTGTTTTTATTCATTTTGACATCCTTATATCTTTTGATTGGAACATTTAGTCCATTTACAGTCAGAGTAATTATTAATAGATGTGAATTTAGTGCCCTTCTATTACTTGTTTTGTCATTGTTTCTGGAGATTTTCTCTGGACCTTTCTAGTCTTTGTTGCTATTGGTCTTTCCCATTCAGAGTCCCCTTTAATATTTCTTGCAGGGCTGGTTTAGTGGTCACAAACTCCTTTAATTTTTGTTTGTTTGGGAAACTCTTTCTCTCTCCTTCTATTCTGAATGATAGCCTTTCTGGATAGAGTATATTTAGCTGCAGATTTTTCCCATTCAGCACACTAAATATATCATGCCACTCTCTTCTTGTCTGGCTAGTTTCTGTGGATAGATTTGCTGTAAACCTTATTTGTCTTCCCTTGCAGGTTAAGGATATTTTTCCCTTGCTGCTTTAAAGATTCTTTCCTTATCTGTGTATTTTGCAAATTTTACTATGGTATGTCTAGGTGTTGGCTGGCTTTTGTTGATTTTAATGGGAGTTCTCTGTGTCTCCTGGATTTGGAAGTCTGTTTCCTTCATAGATTAGAGAAGTTTTCAGCTGTAATTTCTTCAAATAAACCTGCCCCCTTTTCTCTTCTTCTTCTTCTAGGACTACCATGATACAAATGTTATTATATATCACAGAGTCACTGAGTTCCCTAAGTCTACTTTCATGATCCAATGTTTTTCTTTCCCTCTTCTTTTCGGCTTCATTATTTTCCATAATTTTATATTCTATATCACTTATTCACTCCTCTGCTTCTTCCATCTTGTGGTCATTACTTCCAGTCAGGTTTGAATCTCAGTTATTGTATTTTTCATTTCAGCTTGATTGGTTTTAATCTCTTTTATCTCTGAGGTATATGTGTTCCTGATGTCTTCTACACTTTTCTCAAGCCCAGCTAGTATCCTTATGATTGTTGCTTTAAATTCTGGGTCAGGCATATTACTTATATCTGTTTTGATTAGATCCCTGGCCATGACCCTTTCTTGTTCTTTCTTTTTGGGATGAATTTCTCCATCTTGTCATTTTGTCTAGGTTTCTGTCTTCTTCTGTGTTTTATGATAGCCTGTTATGTTTCCTGCTCCTGAGAGTAATGGATTTATGAAAAAGAAGTCATATAATGTCCAGGGCTTGGTGTTCAGGAAGTGTCTCTGGTGTGTGCTGCATGCACTTTACTGCTTTGTTATGGCTGCTCTACCCCTCAGGTCAGTCCTCTGCAGAGTTATTCCTTGCCTGAAGTGGGAAATCTTTAGACTTTGGCCAGAGTATGGTGGGCTTTATCTAGGTGTGCTTTGATCTGCTTGTTAAAAGAGACCTGATGTTGGGACGCCTGGGTGGCTCAGTCGGTTAAGCGTCTGCCTTTGGCTCAGGTCATGATCCAGGGTCCTGGGATCGAGTCCCACATCGGGCTCCTTGCTGAGCAAGGAGCCTGCTTCTCCCTCTGCCTGCCTCTGTCTCTCTCTCTGATAAATAAAATCTAAAAAAAAAAAAATGTTAAAAGAGACCTGATGTTATTTCTATTAGAACTGAAGCTTTACAGAACTCTATGGTCAACAGGTATGGTGCATGCAGGGGTTTGTGCTGGTCTTCTGGGGGAGGGACCAACTGCATTGGTTCTTAGGCACACTTGCCCAAGAAAAGCAGTACCATTGGAATGCAGGGGGTAGGACTTGGTGTAAGCAGTTTAAGCAGCCGTCGTTGGCCCTTTGCTATTTACTAAGGTTAGTTTATGCTGAGTAGCAGGGTAGGGAATTAGCACTAGCCAACTCCTTTGTCCCTAGAGAGGGGATTTAGTGCCTTCTGCTGTCGGGGAGACCCTCTTGGGTCTCCTTGTGTGTTCTAAGCACTTTTCAGATTGTTGTTTTCATACTGTCTGTGTCTAAGTTGCTTGCCTGCTTGGAGAAGCACAGTGCACTTTGGGCTCTATTGCAGCCTGGATGGCCAAGCTTTAAAACTCCAAACTTTAGGGACCTGGTGTGGTGGGGACTTGCATTGGTCTTCTCAGGGAGGGTCTAGAAGTGCTGGGGTTGATGCAGGTTTAACCCAAAAGGGCAGTCGCGCCAGAGGGCAAGAGCATGAGATTTGGAGCAAAGCACACTAAACAGCCAGTGTCTGGGCTACACACCTTCAGCAAGTGTCCTTGTGCTATGTTGAGGGGCAGGGGAGGGAAATGGTGCCAGCCAGCTCTTTTGTACTCAGAGAGGCACTCTCAGAGAGCATTCTCTCAGATGTGCTCCAAGAAGAGGGAACAGCCTCTCCCAGTGCATCTTAGGCAATCTTCAGATCGCACCGTATGTCTTAGTGTTATCTGCCTGCATTTTCTACAGGAGTAGGTCAGTACCCTTAGGGCTCTATCCCAGACACACTATGGACCTCCAAAACTCCAGTTTTTGAGCCCTGCTGGTTGCAAAAACTCATGAAAATCACCCTTTCTCATTTTCCCAGCCAGTGGCTTTGGGGAAGTGTCTTCCTTATGTGATCCCATGTGCTCCTCTCACTTTTGTCTCTCTCAAAAACTAGGGCTCCCTCCCCTTAGCAGCACCTGTGATCATTTCTTCCCCAAACCACATCTCTGCACCTCCTACCTTCCACGATGTGGCCTCTTTTCTCCCTCTAGTTGTACAGTTTGTTCTGTCAGTCATCAGATCAATTTCTTGGGTATTCAGAATGATTTAATATCTATCTAGCTGTGTTCGAAGGATGAGGCAATCCTAGGGTCCTCCCAATACTCCACCATTTCAGCTCCATCCCCTCTTACTACCAACATTTTAAAGTTACATCTAAAATTAGGACATTGTTTGAAAGATAATTTGCTATATTTGTAAGAGATTATGATTTCTTATACCAACAACTGACAGTTAGGTGAGATTTATTCCTACATTGAATAAAATTAAAATAAATGTTTATAAGCATTTATAAATAGTTATAAAGAGAGGTTTTATTTTTGGTTCCTTGGTGAAGTTGAAAATATTCAGGAAATAGCATCCGTACACATAAAATGAATTGCTAACACTGTATTTTACAGTCCTATGCATATGGAAAAGCCTTTCCTTTCTATGGAAAAATGAGTGGGCTATTTTCACAAAAAATACTTTGTTGGAATTATTAGAATCTAGTAAGAATTCTGCATAACAACTACATAAGAAATAAAACAATAACAACTTAAAATATAAATTGCATAATGTTTACTTACAATGCACAAGCCATCAAACTTCATCTGGTTATTATAGAAATCTATAATTTCCCTTGCCCACCACTCTGCTGTGGCATTCTTGAAAAAATCTGGAAAAGCTACATGAGCTCTGGAAGTCTGTAAAATCATGTAGGAAGTCAGAAGAGAGACCTTGCATGTCTAAGTTAGACATTTATCTGTCAGATTCACAAGCTGTGCACAGGTGATAATGAAGGCAACCTGATCCCAACTTTAATTGCATGAATGTATATTATTTTTCTCTAACCAAAAACAATGAAGAGTCAAAAAAGAGAGATATACATGGAGACAGAAGGGAGCAGGTTAGGGGTCCTTATATATTGTCAAAAAAAAAGTTCACAACACACAGAAATATATTTTCAGTGCTTCTTAGAGTTTTAGAGAATTTTTTTCTTTGTATCCTTAGAGCTCTATAATGCAGATTTACTTTTGTGGAGCATGATAGGAAAGGAAAAGACCTCGGTTTAGCCTGTTTCATCTGATAAAAAAAAAAAAAAAATGTTTACCCAGCTTTCTGCCCTTTTAAGACCAATATATTTCTTTACCACCCCAACCATTTGTCTCTCTCACATCTAACCCTTCCCACCCCAGCAGAGAAAAAGTGATTTACTTCTTTCCCTACCAAGAAAATTCCCTACTTGTCACCCTACCCATATAAATTCTGAGGTCAAAGTCTGTGTGCTAGCAGAGGATTGACCTTCTGTAAGTAAATCAATTGCCTGAAAAACATGGCATCACTTGCATGCTTTCCTGTCACACTTTAAGTCTATGTAGTAACTGCCAGAATAGTCTTCTCCATGAATAGGGTAGGGGAAGGCATTGTGCATAGAGAAAATGCCAAAGGTAAGGAATATAGGGATCTACAAAACACATATAGTATGGGCACAAAAAGACACATAGATCAATGGAATGGAATAGAGGACCCAGAAATGGACCCTCAACTCTATGGTCAACTAATCTTCGGCAAAGCAGGAAAGAATATCCAATGGGGGGAAAAAAACAGTCTTTTCAACTAAAGGTGTTGGTAAAATTGGACAGCAACATGCAGAAGAATGAAATTGTACCACTTTCCTACACTATACACAAAAATAAACTCAAAATGGATGAAAGACTTAAATGTGAGACCGGAATCCATCAAAAATCCTAGAGGAGAGCACAATCGCAGCAACTTCTTGCTAGACACGTCTCCAAAGGCAAGAGAAACAAAAGCAAAAATGAACTACTGAGATTTCAGCATGATAAAAAGCTTTTGCACAGCAAAGGAAACAGTCAGCAAAACTAAAAGGCAACCTATGGAATGAGAGAAGATATTTGCAAATGTATCATCAGATAAAGGGCTAGTATCCAAAATGTATAAAGAACTTACCAAACTCAACACCCCAAAAACAAAAAATCCAGTCAAGAAATGGACAGAAGACATGAACAAACATTTCTCCAAAGAAGACATACAAGTCGCCAACAAACACATGAAAAGATGCTCAACATCATTTGGCATCAGGGAACTACAAATCAAAACCACAATCAGATACCACCTCACACCATCAGAATGGCTAAAATTAACAACTCAGGAAATGAGAGATGTTGGCGAGGATGCAGAGAAAAGGGAATCCTCTTATACTGTTGGTGGGAATGCAAACTGGTGCAGCCACTCTGGAAAGCAGTATGGAGATTCCTCAAAAAGTTGAAAATAGAGCTACCATATGACCCAGCAATTGCACTACAAGGTATTTATCCAAAGGATGCAAAGATAGTGATTTAAAGGGGCACATGTACCCCAATGTTTATAGCAACAATGTCCACAATAACCAAAATATGGAAAGAGCCAAGATGTCCATCAACAGATGAATGGATAAAGAAGAGGTGGTATACATATACAATGGAATATTCCTCAGCTATCAAAAAGAATGAAATCTTGTCATTTCCAATGACATGGATGGAACTAGGGGGTATTATGCTAAGTGAAGTAAGTCAATAAGAGAAAGGCAAATACCATATGATTTCACTCATATGTGGAACTTAAGAAACAAAACAGATGAACATAGGGGAAGGTAAGGAAAAAATAATATGAAAATTGAGAGGGAAGCAAACCATAAGAGACTCTTAACTGTAGGTACAAACTGAGGGTTGCTGGAGGAGAGGTGGGTGGTAGGGGAAGGGATAATTGGATGATGGGCATTAAGGAGGGCACTTGATATAATGAGTACTGGGTGTTATATGCAACAGATAAATCATTAAGCTCTACCTCTGAAACTAATAAAGAAATACCTATATGTTATAAATACTTTTGAGCTGATATAATGATATACTTCAATACATCATTTTGCCCAATAATTACTTTTACTTATAAGGAAAGAAGGCTCAATGGGTTTATAGTCAACAAATAATGGTTGGCTCCATAGCTCAGGGGTTAGAGCACTGGTCTTGTATAGTCAACAAATATTGCCTATGCTAGATTGTAATTTCTCCCCTAGATTATAATGAAAAATAAGTAAGAAATGTAATACCCTGTTTTTAACTTCTATTGTGCTCTTTCCACAATTCATTCATTTTTCTGTTTCTTTTATTCTTTTAGGTCGCTGCTCTATTCCTTTAATACAAATCATTAGTTATATCCAGAAATTTCATCAGGTACATATGATCCAAGAGTCTGTATACCTTTTGTGGTAGGGTATCTCAAGTGATTCTACATAAACCACTGTAAATTGAAGGGGCCTTCCAAAATCTATATAAAGAAGCTATGCCTTCCTCTACAGTGTTGCTAATATTACCCAGGAATGATGGGTAGAACTGCAATTAAGATAAAATTCTGACTTTTTTTTCCCTAAACAACATTGTTCAGTAATTTTTTGAGTCAACTCTAGAAATAATTTGGTAAGTTTTAAATAAGAATTTCTCTCTAATTTTTCACACATGAACTTGTATGACTTAATGATTACAATTTAACCTACCTAAAATATTGACTGCCAACTCTTAAGTTTCATTGATTTTTTTCTATTGTCTTGATATTGTTTCATTCATTCATTTCTGGTCTAATTTTTATAATTTCCTTTCTTCTGCTAGTTTGAGGCTTAGTTTGTTCTTTTCATAGTTCCTGGAGGTCTAAAGTTAGGTTATTTGATATCTTTCTTCTTTACTGTGGGTGTTTATCATTATAAACTTCCCTCTTAGTACTGCTTTTGCTGCATCCCATAAGTTTTGGTGTGTTGTATATTCATTTTTGTTTGTCTCAACATATTTTATAATTTCCCTTTTGATTTCTTCTTTGACCCACTGGTTATTCAAAAATGTGCTGTTCTATTTCCATGTATTTGTGAATTTTCCAATTTTCCTTTTGATACTCATTCCACTGTGGTCAGAAAACATACTTTGTATGATTTCAACATTCTTAAATTTGTTAAGACTTATTTTGCAACCTAATATGTGATATATCCTGGAAAACATAACATGTGTTCTTGGGTAAAATGTTCTGCAGCCATTGGGCAGAATGTTCTGTAAATGTCTATTAAGTCCATATGGTCTATAGTGTTAGGTCCATGTTTCTTTGTTGATTTTCTGTCTACTTGCTCCATCCATTATTGAAGAAGGAGTATTAAAGCCTTCTACTGTTTGTACTACTGTGTACTTCTCTTTCAGTTCTATCAATGTTTGTTGCATATCTTTAAGTGCTCTGATGTTGAGTGCATATATATTCATAATTGTTATATCTTCTTGATGAATTAAACCTATTATCATTAATAATGTCCTTATTTGTCTCCTGTGACAGTTTTTGACTTAAAGTCTATTTTTTTGGATATAAGTATAGCCACCCTCCTTTGGTTGCCATTATATAGAATATCATTTTTCACATCACTTCACTTTCAGCCTATAAACGATTATGAGAGACCACTATGAATAATTAAACATCAAAAAACTGGATAACCTAGAAGAAATGATAAATTCCTAGAATCGTAAAACCTAATAAAACTGTATCATAATGAAATAGAAATCTGAAAAAAAAATTACTTGTAAGGAGACTGAATCAGTAACCAAACCCCCCCTAAAAAAGAGTCCAGGACCAAATAACTACATTGGAGAATTGTACCAAACATTTAAGGAAGAACTAATGCCATACCTTCCAAATTTATCCCCCCAAAACTGAAGTGGTGAGAATACTTCCAAACTCATTTTAAAAGGCTAGCATAACCCTCATACAAAAGTCAAAGATATCACAAGAAAAAGAAAAACTACAGAATAATACCTCTTATAAATACAGATGCAAACATTCTCAACAAAATACAAGAGAACTACATTCAGCAGCATATTAAAAAGGTCATACACAATGAACACATAGAATTTAATCTTGTGATGCAAGGACTGTTCAACATATGAAAATCAATTGATGTAATATACCACATTAACAGAATGAGGATAAAAATCACATGATCATCTGAACAAACAAAAAGAAAAAAGTATTTGACAAAATTCAACACCCTTTCATGATAAAAACTCTCAACAAACTAGGAATAGAAGGAAATAACATAATAATGATGATATATTAAACACCCCCAGCTAATATCATGCTCATTCAGAAAAAAATGTTTTTCTCTCTCTCACACACACATGCACACACATACACACTGTTAGAATTAATAAATTAAATAAAGTTGTAGAATATAAAATCAACATACAAAAATCAGTTGCATTTTTATACACTAACAATGAACTATCAGAAAAGTAAATTAGGAAAATAATCCAATTTATAACAGCAACCCAGATAATAAAGTACTTAGGAATAAAAGTAAGGAGGTGGAAGATTTGTACACTGAAAACTACAAAACATTGCTGAAAGGTATTGAAGAAGACACAGATAAATAGAAAGATATCCCATGTTCATGGATTGGAAGAATTAATATTGTGAAAATGTCTGTGCTACCCAGAAGCAATCTGTAGATTTAATGCAACCTCTATCAAAAACCCAATGGCATCTTTTACAGAAATATAAAAACAATTCTATAATTCACTTGGAACTACAAAGACCCTGAATAGTCAAAATAATCTTGAGAAAGTAGAACAAAGCTGAAAGTATAACATGTCCTGATTTCAAAATATACTCCAAACCCACAGTAATTAAAACAGTATGACACCAGCATAAAAACAGACACATAGACTTATGGCACCTAATAGAGAGCATAGAAATCAATCCATACATATATAGTCAACTAATCATTGACAAGGGTGCCAAAAATACACAATGGAGAAAGGATAGTCTCTTCAACAAATGGTACTGGGAAAACTGGATATACATATGCAGAAGAATGAAATTGGACCTTTATCTTACATCATACACAAGAATCAACTCAAAATGGAGAAAAGACATTAATGTAACACATGAAACTGGAAAACTTCTAGGAGAAAACAAAGGGAAAAGCTTCATGACATTGGTCTTGGCAAAGATTTTATGGATATGACACCAACGTCACAGGCAATAAAAGCAAAAGTAAACAGTAACTAAATCAAACAAAAAAGTTTCTTCATAGCAAAGGAAATAAGCAACAAAGTGAAAGGCAAACTACAGAACAAGAGAAAATATTTAAACACCATATATCAGATACAGTGTGAATCTCCAAAGTATATAAGAAAGTTCTACCACCCAATGGGAAAAAAAAAGAAAGAAAAGAACTGTAATAACCTGCTTAAAATAGGGCCAAAGACTTGAATAGACATTTCTCTAAAGAATGCATGCAAATAGCCAACAAGTAGATGAAAAGATGCCCATAATCTCTTATCATCAGAAAAATGCAAAAACCACAATGAGATATCACCTCATACCTGTTAGGATGGCTATTAGCCAAAAAACAAAGACAACAAGTTTTGGAAAGGATATGGAGAAACTGGAATCCTTGTGCACTGTTGGTGGGAATGCAAAGTGGTACAGCCACTTAAGAAAACAGCATAGATATTCTTCAAAAAATTAAAAATAGAAATACCGTATGATTTAAACATGGTCTGGTATAGAGAATTTAAAAGTAAGTCATCTACTTTTTTGAAGAAAATATTTAAATTGAATTAATCGTCAAAATGATCTTTAAATCCAAGTGCTGAATTTCTTTTAGTTATGTAGTCAATCAGTGTAAAACTTACATTAACAGCTTCATCTTCAGTTAGACTTTCATCTATTGTTATGTTGGGCAAATCTGGCCAAACCTACAGAGAAAGAAGGAATGGGAAAATAGTTGAAAATAAATTCAGTATTGTATGACTATATTGTAAATAAAGTATAATAGGGTTTTGGAGGCATATTATTATATGTTGAGACTGGTAATTCTTTCAATTGTTTTTTTTTTTTTTCAGTTTGTGTTTTGGTAAATGTAACATTTGCAAATTATTCCCATCTTTCATATTAATTTTCTCTTTAATATGGCAAATAGGAAAAAGAATGCCAACCTTTGTAGTAGGTAGTGGTTTTAAAACCAATGCATGTAACCAAAAGTTCTAGTCGAGAATAATATGAAGGCACGTACTAAATTTAATTTAATGTGGTATGTTAAAACTGTTTCTGCAATTGTTCCAGCATTAAAAGCTAAAAACAATAGATATATTTTTATTTAAAAGGAATTGAAGATCTGAGTTGGATGATGCCATGCTGAGGCAAACATCTTCTTAGCTTTCACAATTAGTACTAAATACTCCTCTTTCTCCCTCCATATCTTCATCTCTGTCCCTGCCTCCCCGCCTACCAATGTTTTCCTCTACCCCAACCACAAACACACAACTTGAGCCCAAATTCAATCATGCTGAAAGCTCTGAGAATTTGAATCTATGTTGTAAAAGTTAGATGGTTCCATATAAAAAAAGTGTAGATAATTCCCAAGGACTAGTTACCTACAATGGATTACTTGCTGATGGGGAGCAACTCCCTAAAGGAATGGAACAGAGGACAGAAATCTGAGAAAATGTATAGACATATAGAATAAGAAGAAAATAGGAAAAAAAAAAAAAAACCCTTTTTATGGCCAATATGCCATACTCTATACTTGCATGTTTCTTAAGGTGTTATGACTTCTCATCAAGTTTTTTTTCTATTTTATTTATTTTTTTTTCTATTTTAACTTTTTTTTTTCTATTTTATTTTTCCTATTTTATTTTTAACTTTTTATTTTGGGATTTTTTCTATTTTATTTTTAACTTTTTGTTTTGAAATATTTTCAGACTCACAGAAAAACCTGGATTTTTTTCTATTTTATTTTTAACTTTTTGTTAGGATTTTTTTCTATTTTATTTTTAACTTTTTGTTTTGAACTATTTTCAGACTTACAGAAAAGCCACCAACATTATACCTAGAGTTCTCTGTTTCCCCTAAAGTTAAAAAATTTATAACCTCTCTATAATTATCAAAACCAAGAAATTGGCATTAATACAATATTATTAAGTAATCTACAGGCCATGTTTGAATTTCACCAGTTTTATCACTAATATGTTATTTTTGGTCCAAGATGAATAAAAGGATTCTATATTGTATTTCATCACATCTCATGGAATTTTGTTTTTGTTTTTCATTCTAGCTAGGAGTAATGGATTTTTTGTTTACTCTTTTATATGTAAACCAAATCAGGATTTTTCTATAATAATTAATACATCCAGGTCTGAATATTATTGCTTAAATGAAATACAATACATTATATTCCTTGTTCAAGTCAGGAATATAAGTATAGCTCTTGAAAACACTGTCTCTTTTATTAATGAAAGAAGTTCAAACATTTAAATGACTTGCAGTGTAGAATAATGAACAACCATCTTTTTTTTTAATATTTTATTTATTTATTTGAGAGAGGGAATGAGATAGAGCATGAGGAGGGGGAGGGTCAGAGGAAGAAGCAGACTCCCCACTGAGCAGGGAGCCCGATGCGGGACTCGATCCCGGGACTCCAGGATCATGACCTGAGCCGAAGGCAGTCGCTTAACCAACTGAGCCACCCAGGCGCCCCATGAACAACCATCTTATTAATGCTAATTTTATAATAAACACAAGACATTCTAAAAAATGCAATAAAAGACAATTTAAAGATGAAACAAATAGTAAACAAACATATGAGCTATATAAATTCTTTCTCTGTTTCTGATAATTTGGGTTGAAAACAGAGTATATATTATTTTGATTATTAGCTATTAAATCGCTACATTTCTGTATTCTGTATCTCTCTCTCTGAATATATCTTTAACAATTTTTTTTTTGCTCTATAGAAACTTCCAATGAAATAACATTTTTTTAAAGATTTTATTTATTTATTTGAGAGAGAGAGAATGAGAGAGAGAGAGCACATGAGAGGGGGGAGGGTCAGAGGGAGAAGCAGACTCCCTGCCGAGCAGGGAGCCCGATGCGGGACTCGATCCCGCGACTCCAGGATCATGACCTGAGCCGAAGGCAGTCGCTTAACCAACTGAGCCACCCAGGCGCCCCCCAATGAAATAACACTTTATACTTATTTTATTTCAAGATATCAATTCAGTACCTTTGCCCAACAAATATCATTGGTGTTAGGCCATTTGACAAAAACATCTTTCTCCAGTCCTCTTTCAAATGCAGGGTAAGACTTTGTTTCATTTCCTGAAATTGCTGGATCCTAAAATTAAAATGAAATACACACCAGGTAACTCTGGAATGAAAGTATAGCCAGTTGGGTTGCTGTTATGAAACAAAATTTTCCATGATTACATTATCATTTTACTGTGCTCTCACATAGACTGACAAATAGACTGACAGTATAAACTTCAGTGTTCTAGCTAGATTGTCCTTTAAATTCCTTGGAAGGAAATTTTAAGAACTTTTGAAAATGTATTGGCTATGATTTCAAGAATGATTACTGGCATTTTTTTGTTTTGTTTTTATTTCTCCCAGTGGGATTACTGGCTGCCTGTCTTGCTTACTAGAAGATATTGATAAAATATTCTCCCCATTGAATCACTAAATTGAAGTCAAATTTTTAAACATGACAAGCATAAGAAGCAGTCCCATAGAATGATTTGAGAATTGTATAGAAATGGAAAATCCATTATAACTTTGTGAGAGCTTCTACAAATTGAGGCTAGTTTGTAGCTTCAATGATTATTAGAAGACAGCTTGCCTTTGACTTCCAGAATCAATCTTAGATCTCTAAGGGTATACCAAAATGTAAAGGTAGCTTGGTAACAGCCCATGTAAATAAAAGTCTTAAAGGAAGAAAGTTTTAGATTTGGGAAGAATTTAAAGTAATAGTCTTCCCATTTTGAACCCCCCCCCCCTCATTCTAAGAGATAAATTTTTTTTAAAGATTTTATTTATTTATTCATTAGAGACAGAGAGAGAGAGAGGCAGAGGGAGAAGCAGGCTCCCAAGGAGCAGGGAGCCTGATGCGGGACTCGATCCCAGGACCCTGAGATCATGACCTGAGCCGAAGGCAGACGCTTAACCATCTGAGCCACCCAGGCGCCCTCTAAGAGAGAAATTTTAATGAAATCAAGATAACACGACTCAGATAAAATATAAAATATAAATACTAACCAGGATAATAATGTATCTCATTCCTTCCTGTCTTATTTTGTCAACAAACTGAGGAAGGTCACGGAAGTTTTCATCAATTGTAAAGTCTAGTTGCCTTTCCATGTAATCAATGTCTATATATTGAACATCCTAAAAGATATGAAGATTGTGGCAGTGGGGTAAGAATCACAGAAGTCAGTGCATCTCATTCTGTCATCATATAAAAGTAATAGCAATATGAAAGTTTAAATGCCTCTTCACTTAATCCTAAAGAGAATTAATCAAGCAACACAATGCTCAACAAATAAAACTAGTGTATAAAGATGCAAAACAGTCCATAAACAAGTTCATATAAATGTTGTTTGTTAACCGTTCACTTAAAATTTTTGATTTCTAAAAATTCTTTTGGATCAGTATATTTTGTTATGTAATTCCCAAGGGAAATAGGAAGACACAAGAGTAAAGGATTTATGACGCTATGAAATTATGTTAAATGGCAATTTGGAATGTTGTAAAATACATACAGAAATAGGTGTTGTTTTATTTCTGGAAACATAAAGCCAATAGGGGGTAATTTCAAGTAATTCTAATATTGCCAAAGGGGAAGAAAGAATTATTAGTAAATCCATCAATTATAAGATTCTCTTATTATCTAACAAAGTCTTTTTAGAATTATAGTCCAAGCTTAAATAATCAAAATAGTGCTTACAAATAGGTATTTACAAATATGTTTAAACTAATAAATGTTTGAATTCTATCATGACATCCTTTAGACCTAAATAGCAAAATTTTAAATTATTTTTTGGTAATAGACATTAACTCAATTTCTTCTTCTAGGTGTTATAAAAAGTACGGCTCATATAATGGACCTAATATGGAAAAAAACTCCTTTTTATAAAAAAAAAATTCACTTGTATATTTCTATATCATCTACTTATACAATTAATTTCCTCATAATAATGTATTCAGGAATCATATACTTGATTCTATTACATGTACCAATGTCTTATAATGAGGCCCTTCTCAATCTTCTTAGAATGAGTTCTTATATACCAAGCATTCTGGATTTCACTGTTTAAGTGCTCCCAGAAGGACCCCTGGGATTCCTGAATCTGTTTAAAAAATAAAATCACAGGGATGATTATTTCTAGATACTCAGTAATATTTAGTTTCCCGAATATTGAGGGAAGAGAATATTCTGCAAGTGCCCTAATTCTGTGTTCTAACCTTACAACTATCACTGTTCCAGGGCAAAAATCACTTAGCTTCATTTCCAATTTCTTCTCCGTATTTTGTCAGATCAGCTGATGAAGTAGGTTTCTGTGGACTCTTATTCTCATATAAAAAAAAAAAATGGGAAATACACCTGATTACTTAAGCAACCCAAAGTTTATGAGAGAAAAACAAGTGCACAGTGACTTGTTTAGTACAATTCAGGGTCATGGAACTAGAGAGAAAGGAGAAAAAGGAATGATATTACCCTTTTTCCTTCATCTAATAAAGACACTTTATAAAAATCTTATAACCAAGTCATTAGGTGCTACTAAAAACCTAAGAATTATTGTCAAATGATTAATTTTAAAGTATACATACTTTTTTTATTTTGCTTTTATAGATGACATATTTAACACTGTTTTAAAAATTTATATACGTACATAGGGGATCTGAGCAGGCACCATATCATTAAATACTTGCTCAACTTCTGAAGTATTTCTGTACCCATAATGACATAATTGGAATCCCAAAGCCCAGTAAGGTGGCATGACTGGTCGGCCAATTACCTTTGGGGGAAAAAAAAAGAGTTATTTGTGAACTAAGAGAGTTACTTTATATTACAAAGAAAACTTTTTTTTTTTTTAATTTACAATCATACTTCATGGTATTGCTGGGTTGCAACTTCAGGAGTTGGGCCCAAGAACATATAAAAGTCCAAGATTCCTCCAATTACACGGTAAGTTAGAGCAGGAGTTGGCTGAAATGTAACATCTGGAAATCCAAAATATGATTACAATTTTTTATCTATGTATACTAGTTTACTAAAGAGTCATATAAAATACAAGAAATTCAACAAATGATTGTTTTACCCATTGCATTGCTGTTAAGTAAGAGAACTCCATGAGCATAGCCTTCATCTTCCAGAGCCATATAATAAGGATGAAATCCATAGGAATTAAATTTATACTAAAATAAAAAATTAAACATATATAATATATAAGTAATAATAGCATAATATTTAAATAATAGTAGCATATGAATTTTATCAAGGTAATATTTAAATTCATTATAAGATTGAGCCTATATGAATTTAAAGGGTCCTTCTTTGTACACAAAACTATGCTTAAATTAAAATAAATATATCTCTTTTAGAAAAAATGTTTCTTATTATTTGAACCATTACTGCTTTAGAGCATACAAATGAATGTAGAAATTTGTAACACCCACAAATATTGTCATATTAACTGATGTAAAAAACCATTAGTATTAGTGTAGTTGTGTTTCTTTCTACAGGTATGTCTTAATTTATTTATAAATTGGCACTTCTTTTTCAATAATAAAATGTCCTAGAAATGATTAAAATGATGAAAGTATTCAAACCTCTTAAGAACTTATATGGTAATATCTAAGTTTATATGATATTTATGATAATATTTTAAATGATAATATCTTGTTTATACAATATTTTATAAAACATTTAATTTCATTTTAGCTAGATCTTTTCATTTTTCAGAATAAAAATCCTATACTCAGGGTCATGAAATGACTTGCAAAAGTCACAAAACTTTTAAGTTGATGATCCCTAATCAAACTGACAACTTTAGGGGCACCTGGGTAGCTCAGTCTGTTAAGCCTCCGACTCTTGATTTTGGCTCAGATCAATCTCAGGACCTTGAGATGGAGCCCTGTGTCAGGCTCTGCCATGAGCAGGGAGACTGCTTGGGATTCTCTCTCTACCTCTCTGTCTGCGCCCCCTCCTCCCCACTCTTGCTTGTGTTCTCTCTAAAAATACAAAAAATAAAACACACACACACAACAACTGACCTCTTTGACTCACACTGTATCCCAGTATTTGATTAGCATGTGAAAGAAGATTTATATTTTGAGAGTCAAGATTATATTAACCTAATAATGCCAATACTAATGTTGCAGTTTTAAAGAAACACATTTTGTAAAACAAACTTTGAAGTTGATACAAATGAAAAACAGTCTTCATAATCTAAGTTTGAACAATTATGATACAGATAAAAGTTGTTTAAGCACCTAACAATAAAAAGTAATTGCAATAGTATATACATTTATAATCTCATACTGAATATATCCTTTAGATACACATAATGTATGAAAAATGGAAATGAGCTAGTATTTTTATTAAAATGTGTTTTTTCATGATATGCTTAGAATAATTATAGTTAATATGAGTTGTACAATTCATTAAATATTCATGAAATGTATTCCATTAATAAGACAAAACATTGGGAAAAGTGACATAAGCATATAAAAACATTTTCTAAAGATGTAACTAGCAGTATGGCCTCATAAAAATGCACATCTGTAGCTCGGTATCATAAAGGAAAAAGTTAGCATCCAATCAATATCAAAAAAGTAAAAAAAATAATTTTTTTTCAAGGAGAACCCTAGTCAGTTATTTCTAAAAGCTGAGAGTAAAAGTTGATTTGGCAGGGGATTCTGAATCTGAATATTTGTTCTATGCAATTGAGAGGATAGGGTTGGGGTTACAACCTCACTTTTCACTGTAATCAAGGATGTTATCCATCCAGTCCTCTGCTTTCTCCTGTCTCCTGTCTCCGTGGCTTTTTTGTTTGCTTTTTAGAAAATCACTGTAGCAGGTCTGGGGCCCCCTTGTCATTACTTCAGTACTGAAGTCCAGGCCTACAGAGAAGTGGCTGAGATCCTAATCATGGTCTTAGTTGCCTCATGGAGGAGTCAAATATTAATACCTACACCAGGGGGTTGGTCTCTTGTGAACATTCCCCAAGTACGCCAGTTCAGGTCTCTCTTAAATGTTGTGTGTTCCATTTCCCCAAAACCATATATATATCCTGATGGCAGGCGAGTAGATATTTGAATAAACTGGTCATTAAAAGCAAATCCAGGCAGGCAGGAGTCCCAACTGAAAAGAAAAGAAAACAATTCTAATCCTGTAGATATACACAAAGTAGTACCACAAATAACTAATGGTAATTCTTTCTTAGGTGATCTGACAACCAGTAATATTTTTCTCTATGTACTTACTGTACTCAAATACCAAATGAAAATAATTATCCCCATACATTTTTCTTTTGACTAAGCTAAAGAATATCTAAAATATATTTCATTTATTAAGCATTATTAATAAAATAAATTATATGATGAATATGATTATATGTTTATCTTTAGATATATACTGCTTTTTAAAATAAAATTAATATGAAGTTATAAATAATATTGGCCTAGAAGTAATATATGTCCCAGAAATTGAAAGTCCTCTGTTTTCCTGTTCCCTTGAGATACTCACAGTAAACTTTTTCTACATAAAGAATAAAATGAAATCAATATCAAAATAAAATAAGGCATGATGGATATTTAATTTTTTTTGTTTTTTAAATATTTTATTTATTTGACAGAGAGAGAGAGAGTATAACCAGGGGGAGAAGCAGGCAGAGGGAAAAGCAGGCTCCCCTCTGAGCAAGGAGCCAATGTCAGACTCCATCCCAGGACCCTGGGATCATGACCTGAGCCAACAGCAGACGCTTAACGACTGAGCCACCCAGGCATCCAATGATGGATATTTTAATTCCAAGCTCTCCCTAATTACTACTCCCAATCATTTTCTTCTTTTATTTTGTATTTATAAAAATGGGTGTTTTAAAATAAATCCAGAAGAAATGTGTTACAGAGAATGTATTGTTTTTCTAGTCATTTGCAAGAATGTAAAAGAGGAAGAAAAGAAATTAAAGTTGGAAGGAAAAAACAAAGAATTACAAAGAATTTGGAACGTATTAAAATTTTTATATTAAGGATTTTGGAGAAGTATTATTAAAATAATGTTTTCCAAATAAAAAATAATTCATGCCATTGCAACAGAAATTTTTTACAAAATGACTTCACTTCTTATCCTCTGAAATAAAAATATTGTCGTAACAAAGCAATTTTTAAAACAATACAGACATAAGTTTCTTCATTATTTGTATCCATCCTGACAATACCTGAAAACATCCTGACTTCATCTTCTATAAAGTAGCATGGCAAGCTTAAATTACATAAAAGTATATTTTATATACTATAGCTTGTCTACAAAGCTCAACTTTTTACTAAAATAGAAATAATTTTTTACATAAGTTTATTTGTTGTAACATAAAAATATAGAGAGATGTATGTGTATCATAATTTCCTTCCATCATTACCTGGCAGAGATAGTATTAACTCTATCAGATTTCAGAACTAATAAATTTCAATTTCAATTAATTTCTAATTAAATACTTACATATTTCCAACTACTTTTTTTGCTAACACTCACACTTTTCAAGAGGAGTCTTTGTTTTGGTTCTCAACTTGATTAGAAGAATGAGTGTGATAATAATGAAATCAATCACATCCAAAATGTAGATGAAATTTTACTAATCCTTAATGATAGTCCCGTGAGTGTGATAATTATTTAGTTTAAAAATGTTAAAACAGGCCAAGTTATTTAATAAAATTGAAACATTTTTGATGTGATAACTGATACTCTAGCACAGTGAAAATAATCTTACTTTCCCCCTCCTGACCTAAAATCAAAATATTCCTCAGAGCAAATAATGCAATCACTTACATAACTCTTCCTGTATTTCTCCTTCGAATCTGGATGCCAAAAGGATTTTCTTTGATTTCAACATCATAAAGTCTGTTTTCATAAGTACTTGTTGGCATGGCTGGAATGTTTAAAGGTACTGGAACTTCATATCTCTTAGTTTGGAGGTCATAAATCTATTGCAGAGAAACAACGAAAAAATTACGTTTCTCTCTTATTGCTGAAATATCATGTAAATAATCATTAAATAATTTAAGTATAATTGCTCAAACAAGAACATTAGAATTCTTGTTTATATAATTCTTAATTCTTATTCATGGCTCACATAACTAAACAGAAGTCTACATACACACCTTATGAGATCAAATTATGAATTGCATTTTATCATTTTTTATTTTATAATTCATTTTTATAACAATGAGAAATCTTCAAAAAAATTTTAGAGCTAGATATTCTCTTATATAGATACACAAAATTATTTACCAATTCATGGTCAGACTCAGAAGTTGTTTCAATATTTTTGGTCACATGTATGATCCTACAATAAATGTTAATGGTTATGTATGTTTATTCATTTCTTTATTTCTTCAATAAATTTCTTAGAAGTGATAGTGTTAGGTCAGAGAATGTGTAAGGCCTTGATATCTATTTTCCAGAAATAGTTTACTAATTAATGTTCTTACCAAAATGTATACCCTAATATTACTTTATGTTAAACTAAAAGCATTTATTTTTTTAATTGTCATGTATTTCCTTGCTGATAAGGATGAACCTTTTTCTACATGATATTCAACATATAGGTTCCCATTTTTTAAATTTTTTTTTGTTCCTTTTATTTTCAACTAATATAAGTATTTTAATATTTTATCTCTAATTTTTATTTCTTCTGTTAAATGTCTGCTTATGAGGTCTTACTATTTTTCTTGATTGTGTAAATTGAAATCATTTGCTTTTTGTCATGTATGTGGCAAATACTTATCCATTTTTTGTTTGCCTTCTAATTGGTTATAGTGTTTGTTGATGTTGAAATATGGTTAATTTTCATGTAAGAAACACTTGGTTGGGTGTCTGACTCTTGGTTTCGGCTCAGGTCAGTGGTGATATCAGGGTAGTGAGATCAGCCCTGCATCTGGCTCCCCACTCAGCAGGGAGTCTGCTTAAGACTTTCTTTCCCTCTGCCCCCTCCCCACCTCACCCAATAGGCTCGCTCTCAGATAAATAAATACATCTTTAAAAAAAATCTATCAACATTTTTAAGTCTTTTCTTATAAACAGTCAATTTACTCCTATGATTTTTTTATGTTTTTGTTGTTTATTTGATTGTTTTTCTCATTCGATTTTGCCAATGGGACTTGCCTCCATTTCAATTTCTAAATGGTGAATGATAGCATACAGCAAAACATTTTTTGGATATTATTTTACATCCAGTCATTTTGCTAATCTTATTATTTTTAGAAGTTTTCTTAACGGATTCCCTTGGAGCTCTTAAGTAAAAAATGAGAACAAACTGTTGCCAGAGGGGAGGGGTGGAGGCATGGGCAAAGTGGGTGAAGGGGCGTGGGAGATCAGGTTTACAGTTATGGAATGAATACATTAGGGGGATGAAAGGTACAGCTTAGGAAATGTAGTCAATGGTATTGTAATAACATTATATGGTGACAGATGGTAGCTACACTTGTGGTGAGCACAGCATGAAGTATAGATGTCAAATCACTATCTTGTGCATCTCAAACCAATGTAACATCTTGTGTCAACTATACTTCAATTAAAAAAAATAACTGCTAAGAGTACTGTTGCAAGAATTTTCTTTTTTTTTTTTTTTATGTCTACTGCACTGGTCAGAAAATTCAGGTCACTATTTAAAAACAATGTAAATAGTATCCTGTTTTGTTTATTTTTTTCTGTTTTTTTTAAGATTATTTATTTATTTATTTGAGAGAGAGAGAGAGAGCACAAGCAGGAGGCAGAGGAAGAGGGAGAGAGAGAAGCAGACTCCCTGCTGAGCAGGGAGCCTGACCTGGGGCTCAATCTCAGCACCCTGGGATCATGACTTGAGCCGAAGGCTGACATTTAAACGACTGAGCCAGCAGGCATCCCTGTTTTGTTTATTTTAATGGGATTATAACATAGTCCGATTCTAAGTAATTTATGTATTTAGCAAGAATTTGAATTTTTTTTAAATCACCACTACATGTTTAATTATTCACAAGTTGCAAAAATAAGAAGCTTTATTTATTGTGCACCTAGATATGAGCTGTGTAGGAAAAAAAAAAACTTTATTTTTATAAAATCAAAATGTCTCCAATATAATTAATAATCCTTAATATCACATTAAAATTGAAGTATTTAAACTATTCAGAATCTTTTGTCTTGAGAGATGAGTCATGCATTGGGATAGTTTATATTAAACATACCTTAAACTGCAGCACATCATTTTTGTGATATTTCACCTCCACACGAAGAGTTGAGATGGGTTCAGAAGGTAGCTTTATTTGAGCTCTTGTAGGATTCAGTTGGAGGTCAGTCGTTATACCCATTGATGAATAATGAGTTGAACTGACCAAATAAGGGTTGTATTGTCTAGGAAAGTAACAGTCAGGTGCTCGGGAGCTAAGAGGAGGCTAAAAACAGAATACATGTTCACTGCTAGAAATTGTAAACATTATAATATGGACTCTTCAAAAAAGGTAGACATGTTTAATCACATGTATAATTTATGAATTTTATTATTTAATACTAAAATAAAATTATAATCACAGCACAAAATATCTATTGTGCAACCTAAAACACCATAACTAAAATGTTATATATAATATTTATATTTTGACTCTAAAGAGACCAGTAGAGGAAAAGAATCAAATGTCATAGCTTTTCAACAGAAAATAGAATGATCCTATGGTCTTTGCAAAAATTAAGTATTACTCATAAATTTTGATTCCATGCTTATTCTTATTCTTCATACTGACTATTGCCTTTAGTGTGTAAAATGGCTCTACAACAACCCTCGGAAGGTCCTGTACTTAAAGTTCTTTTCTTTTACTTATAATGAAACTGTATCATTCCTTATCTCATGACTGATCCTTATACTGGTCAATTACATCCTGACCAGTATTTAAATAAGGACTATGCAGGGGGAGGGGGTGGCAAGGTGATGGGTATTGAGGAGGGCATGTGCTGTGATGAGCACTGGGTGTTATACTTAACTAATGAATCATTGAACACTACATCAAAAACTAATGATGTACTATACAGTGGCTAACTGAATATCATAAAAACAAATAAACAAACAAATAAATAAGGACTATGGCCAAAGATCAAAACTAATTGGTTTATATAAGAGTGGAAGCTAGGACCTAAGAAAAAGAATGATAAATGGTGGCATTGAGGGTAGTTGCCTTATGATAATCCATTCTCCCATCTTTCTTATTTATTAAATTATTATATTGCTGGGAGAAGCAATGTGCCCATCTTCTAGTCCCAGTCTCTTTTGAGGAAGTTATATATGACCTCCAAAACTTCCTTAAAATAAAAGAGTATACACTGATTAAAATAGGATGCCCGTCCCCTTCCCACCTTTGGGCCTGGAATGAATACATAATGGCAGAAGACATAATACAATCTTGAGGATAAAAAAGAAATGGTAAATATAAGACATTGATGATGTTGAGAGGCCAGCATATCAGGCATGGGACTCTTTTTTTGTAAAAGAAAAATAAATTGTGTCTTGTTTAACCAAACCATCATTCTGTTGAATGGATGACCAAAATAACTGGCTAGAAATTACCCCTCAGTGGAACTGATACTGCCCATCAATTTCAGAAGTTTTAATAACTTGAGACAATGCTTTTGAAAGACTGACTCCTACTGAAATAATATCTTAGTAAATTAAGCTATTCAGCCATAGTCAACATCTAATAAGAGTTCAACCAATAGAGGACTATTTTGTTAAGTAAAATGGGCATACTTTATTAAGTAAAGTGAGGCACACGATCCAAAGTGCCTGGAAAGCAACTTACACATCCATTTAGTCTAGCATTTACTAAAATGTCTTTGGAGAATTAATTAAGATAAAAACAAATTGTCTATCAAAGTCCTAATTTCAAATCCCAAATGTTTCTCTAGATGAATTTAGTTCATATGCTGTAGAATTAAAATTATAATACATAATGCTTACATTGAGATATTTATGTAAAAGCCATACTATGAATTATAATTAAAATTCTTAGTACCGTTTCCCATAAACAACCACGTGCTTCACACTTTTCTTTACTTGCAGGGTCTGCATCTGGATAACAAGTAAACCTTTCATTTACTGAGAAATTTTGATTCCATTGAACAGTAAAGTTTCTTCCAAGGTTAAAGTTGAGATTGTAAATGAGG
This sequence comes from Neomonachus schauinslandi, assembly GCF_002201575.2. Taxonomy (NCBI): domain Eukaryota; kingdom Metazoa; phylum Chordata; class Mammalia; order Carnivora; family Phocidae; genus Neomonachus; species Neomonachus schauinslandi. Next base: position 97,557,651 of record NC_058403.1, on the reverse strand, counting down.
AGACTCTGAAGACAAAGAAACATTAAAGAATATTTGTGAGCGCTGGCCTACTTAAAAATACTTAACATTTATAAAATGCAGCAACCACGGCAATTCTTCAAATCAAGTCATTGGTACTTTTAATAGGATACTTAACAGATAAGAAAGGAGAAAATATGTCATGCCACTGAAATAGCTAGAACCTCAAAATAAGAAAAGTATGAGAAATTGTAGAATACTGATGAAAAGCATTATTGCTAAATCCAGACATGAGTTCAGCTCTCAGTTCTGCCATTTAATGCTTATGCTTCTTTGGGACAATTGCCTATCCTTTATTATCTTCAATTTCCTCCCCCTGTAAAATGGGGATGTTGGTCCCTACTAAGGGGGGTTGCTATACAGGATGAATGATAAATGAAATTTAAAACACTTAACACAATGCCTAGGACAGATTAGGTATAAAATAAATATTAGTTCCCTCAAGGGTGGGAAAAGTTAATGACTTAGGTTGATATGGAGGCCCCAGTCAGAGGAGAGAAATACTTATTCCTTCAATTCTGTCTCTAATTTGAAAGTTAGGAGATAACATGACATGATGCAATAAAGAAAAAATAAGAAGATAGTTACATACATATATATATATTCTAATACATAATGATTTTTATTATTATATTGCAAAGTTATGTTTGTTGTCTTTATACCTTGAGAATAATATGGGCAAAATTTATCCCAGACTTCTATCTTCATAGCTTACTTTTTGATAACTTACTTTCATACTTCTACATACAGGACTGAAAATTCATATAAAGATCAGTCTACACACAGTAGAATTAAGAAGGCGTGTCTATTAGAGTCTGGGTAATTCTTACATAAGCATAAATACAGACATAGATATAAACTGAAATTACAAAAACCAAATAAAATGATTTTCATATTATACTCTCTTGATAATCTTTGATAGAATCATAAAGTTCTCAATAGGCCTGTATTATTTAATTTTTATTAATTATTATAGTCCTAGGAATATATAAAATTATAGTATATTTGCTAAATAAAAATAATTAACCAATACATATTTTTATGAAAATTGCTAAGTGAAAAACTGGGCCAGAGGGCTTAAGAATTAGAAAAAAAAATGCTCTAAGAGAATATTCTATATCTCAAGTAATTTATAATATATTCTGATATTACTAATAATTTAAGGTTATGAATAGTGGAAAAAAGTCAATAAAATTCATTTCAATGTTTTAAATTATTATGATCTATATTTTAAATACAGTAATTTATTATTCAAAGCAATATTATGATTTAAATATTACATTTTACAGATAAGGAAGCTGAGATAATAAGAAATTAATTTGATATGTTTAAATGCACAGATTGCAAGGCTGGAATTCAAGCCCTATCTTATGACTCCTTTTCCCTCCCTAGTTCACATCTTGAGATTTTATTTTCAACATGGGGCTCAAACTCACTGCTCTGAGACCAAGAGTCCTACATGCTCTCCTGACTGAGCCAGCAAGGTGCCTTTCTAGAACACATCTTAAAAGAGACAAAAATTACAACTGCCCAAGAAAGGAAGAGTATAAACAAAAATTCAAAGAAAAAAATATAAGATTTATCAAGGATAGTGAGCGTTCTTGAAAGGGGAAGCATAGAGAATGACTGAAGAAAGAGATTCAATCGATATCTTAAGATAGAGTATTAAATGAGAAGCTAAAGCATTTAGAACATTTACTATATGCAACAGGTGATTAAATTAAACTTCAGGGTTGGAAAATGGTATGAAAAAATATTAGGAAGGTGTATATAAGTGATATCCAAAATAAAATGAAATAAAGAGAAGTAACAAGGAGTCCTTTTAATGTTGGAACCTCGAATTGGAATGACCTAAAATGGAATATTGATAGCAAAAGGGAAAAAAAAGAAGTAATGTCATGAAGGAAAAAAAAAAAAATCACAAAACCAAGAGACAAAATGGTTACATAATGTTAAATGTGAGAATATATGACAGCTAAAATATTTAAAAATTTTTAATTTACCTGGTTGGAAGCAGTATAAGTAAAATTGTAGTGATCTTTCATTGGTTGATTATCTTCCACCACTGTAACTTGTGTAACAGATTCTATCAACCCAAGGATTTTTATAGTCTCAAATGCTAAAGTGGTTCCTTCCTGGTATGATGAATGTGTGCATATAATATCTAATTTGTTCTGAAAAGAAGTATATAATAGTATATATTAAGTAGAAAGTCTTTGGATACAAACCTGAAATAATACAGGTATGAAACAGAAAAAGAACCAGTCATCTATCCTTCCATTCTCACCAGCTCTCCACATCCAAGTAGCATATATAAATATACTCATTAATAACTCTTTACTTTTTGTATACATGCCATAAAATTTATTTTCAGAGATAACTTGAATTACCCATGATGCACTCACATATATATCTCTTCTCATTCTAGCCTTAATGTTGATGAAGAATAACAGCTTTGGCAACAAAGAATATATGAAGAAATCCAACATCTACTAAAACTATTGCTATTAATTATTAAAATTTAGCCTTGTGTGTAAATTTTTCATCCTTATCAAAATCCATAACAATTATTGCTGTGACTGATATATTAAAGCATTTTCAAATATGTTGCTTAAACAAGACATAACACTTTAAGATGTTTGAAGTTTTGTGCATCAATTTCATTATCACTAAGTTATCTATTACATTTAAATATAAAAAATTAAGGTAACAATGTATTAATAATTTAACAACTTAAATTTAAAAAATTAACAATTTATTTCATTTCTTTCTGTTGAAATCTGAAGGTAAACATCTTTCCAAAAGAAATCCATGGCAAATGCATAACCCAGACATTAGTAAAATACATGTTCAGCTATGTGTCCAAGGAGAATACTTACATTAGAAACTGAAAAAGTATATAAAATGTAGTTGCCATTTTGTATGGTATCTGAAATGGGAAAAAAAAAAAGAGTTACCAGATCAAAATATAATTTTTTATTAGTTAAATTCTCTATTTTTATGATTATACAACACTTAAGAAATTTAAATTAAAGGTACTGTTTATGGGCTCCTGAGCGTCTCAGTTGGTTGAGCGTCCCACTCTTGGCTTCAGTGTCCCACTCTTGGCTTCAGCTCAAGTCATGGTCTAAAGGTCCTGAGATTGGATCTTAGGGTCCTGAGATTGAGCCCCTGGTCAGGCTCTGTGCTCCGTCGGGAGTCCACTTCTCTCCTTCTTCCTCTCCTTCTGTCCCTCCCCCTGTTTGCATGTGCTCTCTCTCTCTCTCAAATAAATAAATAAATCTTTTAAAAAAAATTTTTTAAAGATACTGTTTATTAATGAAGCAAATTAAAAAGCTTATCTTTTCAAATTAAAGTCTTTAACACCTATATACAAAATAATCTTGGTAGTTTATTATCTCAGTAAGTAAAGGTAATGAATACATAATGTGCCTAGTTTAATTTTTCAAAGATGGCTAAAATATTTCTGGAAATTAAGAGAAAAAAAACTTATAGTAAAATGTACATAATTGTAAATTCATTAATGAATGATATTTTATCTCTTTCTAGCAAACCATGTAACTTAATTCAGTTTATCTTTGGAAGATATGGCACATCACAATTTTATTTTGCATCTTTATTCTTTTAAAAGATTTTTTATTTATTTATTTGCCAGAGAGAGACACAGCGAGAGAGGGAACACAAGTAGGGGGAGTGGGAGAGGGAGAAGCAGGCTTCCTGCCGAGCAGGGAGCCTGATGTGGGGCTCGATCCCAGGACTCTGGGATCACGACCTGAGCCAAAGGCGACGCTTAACGACTGAGCCACCCAGGTGCCCCTATCTTGCATCTTTAACTTTTTTTCATTGTTTGAGGAAATAAGGTGAATCTGGAGATATTTTAAAGACCAAAATAAACTTTGATGAGGAAAATGGAAAGAGACAATGATTTTCCACACTATCTATGTAAGAGAACTTTTTATTAACATGTTTCTTTAACAGAGAAACTGAAGATTATGGCTAAAATAATTGGAAAGAAAGTGAAAAAAGTGAAAGGAATCGGAAAATTTATATATATGTTCAACAATATTAATTTACGTAAAATTTTAATCCTAATTAATGAAATAAAAATCATAACCTGAATTGAAGGTAATTTTATTTGTTTATTTACAAGTTGATTATTTAGAAAATTCTGATTTTAACTTTTCAAAGCATATAGCTATAGAGATACCGTATTTGATAACTGATTAAATCATATCTCCTTCATATTTTTAACCATCTTCCTAGATGAAAGTAAATTATCAATATGTATTTTTATATAGAAAGAAATATATTTGGGTATATTTATATAATTTGAGAAATAAGAATAACCTCAAAATCAAGCCCCACATGTTATCAACGCACGTATGATCTCAACAGCATTCTTTAACTGATTATCACAAATAATTTAATTCAGCAGGAATCCAATCTTAAGAAACTTCTATGTGGTAAATATTTGGAATCTATTCTCATGGGAGAGCTCACCCTAGTGTACTTAGTCTCTGAAGTATTTGAGACAGAGCAAGAAGGCTGGTGTGCTGGAGGAGAATGAGAAAAGGAGAGCAGTAGTGGAAAAGTGTGTGTGTGTGCACACATATATGCCAAAATACAGATCATGGTGAGTGGTCTATGTCTTGATAAAGACTAAGGCTTCTCACTGAATAAAATGGAGAATCATTAGAGGGTTTTGAGGGGAAGTGTGATGATTTGAATCATCTTTTTTTTTTAATTTTATTTTATGATGTTATGTTAATCACCATACATTACATCATTAGTTTTTGATGTAGTGTTCTATGATTCATTGTTGAATCATCTTTTAAAAGGATTACTCCACCTGCTGGATTGTAAATAGAATATAAATGGGGTTCGACAAAAACTATAGACAGACCAGTTAGGGAGCTATTATAGGAATTAAAATGAAAGATAGTAATGATAGTGATGGAACTGATGAGAGAACCCACGTCAAGGTAGAACCAAGAGAAATTCCTAGGCTATGAGAAAAAATGGTCAAAAATGGTTTTTGGTTTCTTAGAGAGATGAAATCACCATCAATTGACAAGGGAAGACTGTAGGTGAAGCAGATATATTGTGGTAATCTATATTTTCATAAATAAGCCTTAAAAACATGAATTTTTTCATAGATTCTATATTTTCAAATTATAAGAGAGCACACCAATGCATAGATTCTTTCCTGAAATTAGATTAGAGATGTTTGGATGTTTCATACACATATAAAGACATGTGGGATATTCTTTAATACATCTGAGAAGGAGTGAGCTAAAATAGAAGCTAAACTATAATTTTTTTGTATACAAAAATACAAAACACATACCTAAGAGTCTTCTATTAAAAGAAATGGGATAAAAAAACCTTAACAAATTTATGAGGGTAGTTGTAATTGACTAAATCTAAACAGATAAATTTAGTATGGCATAATTATATATTAGCAAAAAATGGCTCATTTTTTATTCACTTGGGTACTGAATCCTCAAATTTGGGGCTTATGAAATAAAATTAAATACACTATTAATTAAATTGTGAAATATTTAAATGATAACACTCTTACCTCAAATAACTTAACATTAATTAAAATTTTGAATGTTAGTTTCTTTTACAGTAATAAAATTTTAGTTTTTAACCACTACTCTTAAGAGAGTTGAAAATATGATAAAATTTGTATATTTGTGAATTTATTAACTACTCTAATTTAAAAAAATCTAAAAAAGATATCTGTACTTGTCAAAAATTTTACAATGAACCAACAGAAAAAAATATTGTAATTCAATACTTATAATTTAAAGAACGATGTTAAATTTCATAAAGTAACCTAATATCCTAAGATAGATAAAAAAAAGGAATTAAAAAATAAAACTTGTGACATTTTTTAAATAGATGCAATGTTGTATCAATAAAGGCAAATTTTCCCATCATCAGAATGAACATTTAAAAGTATATCACATTAAAACTTACTTTTAGTTTCTCCATCATCCCAGAAAAAGTCTCCTTTTGCTGTGCTATCTTCATTTAATGCAACTATAAGTCCTAGAGGGTTCTTCCGGCTGTTAAGTAAGTTTGGGTGTATATGTGATTCAAAATAAATTTATAATAGTGGACTATCCTATAAATAAGTCAGTTTCAACTTAGCAGATCTGTAGGCATTCTGCATTCATGTGAGAACACTGATATTATTAAATTCATGTCTATATTTATTATTTTTTCCATGAGAGAAATAATTTATATCCTTATAAAATAAATGAAAGAAATAAATATAATAATATAATATGGAATTTCTTGGAGGCAAGATACCAACAAATTTGAAACATTATAATGATACTTCAATTCAAACAAGAAAAATTAAATATACTTTATGAATGCAGAATACATTTAACATGTATTTGCATATCTCAATTAACTCTACCTTGTAATTTATCAAGACTACATCTTATATACATAATAAAGAAGAGTACAATATAAACACATTTTGATGCTCAGTAGAATATTTATTGGCCTTACAAATGAGGCTAATTCTATCATGAGGAATGAGACATGATGAATACAATTTTTTTCTCTATTACTGTAGGTTTTTAAATCTAAAATAGTACCCCTGAGGCTATACACTACAAGTAACTGCTCTGTATAGAATATATTCCATCCTGCATGCTCACAAAATTGTATGCTTCTGTTGTTCAATACAGCTCTAGAGTATAACTGATTTTTTAGAGAACAGTCATGGAACAGTTACAGTCTGAAAATAATCAATTATAGAATGTCAAATAAATTAAGTTACTAGCACACATTCATGCACTCATATATTTGTTCCTTCAATAAATACTTAGCAAAAATGGAGAGCATATTATGGGGCAGACTTTATTATTATTGGTTTGGGGATTAAAACAGGGAAAAGTCCTTGCCTTAATGGAGTTTAGAGTCAAAGGGAGTGGACACATTATATACAAGATAAAGTAAATAATATAATTCCAGATATTCTTAATGTTATGAAGAAATCACAGAAGGCTAAGAAATAGAAAGTGACTATCCCTTGGGGTGTTACGGAATATGGGGAAATATGTGCATTCAATATAACCCCTTCTGTGCTCTTGTCCCCAGAATGAATGCTGCAAGATGGAGCACAAGAATTTTCAAGTTTCTTCTTTTTTTCTTAATATTTCTGGAATTTATTCTTACTGAACAACTTAGTTTCTATCTCATTCTTTCCCTAAACAGAATTATCCACCTCATTTATCATTTAAAGTAAACATTTTAGCAGAAAGAAAAACATTGTGAAATTTATGTATTGAAAATCTAAATATGTAACTGACACTTTCAACAATTATATAACTTACTTTAATTTTTCATATTTTTATTAAGAATAACCAATTAACTTTAATTACACATATTCTATAGAGAATGTCACCACATTTTTAGCATATGAAAAATTATGGTCTAATCACGTTCATTTTTTAAATCAAAAAATTTGTAATAATGTTACATAATTTGAATCTTTTTATAAATGATTATATTTAAGAATTCCCTCCATATGTAAAATATCTTCTGGTGAAAAAACTAAACACTAATTTTGGATTCTTAATAAAATATGAAATATTAAAACTTGAATTATATTTCAGATTTCAGTTAATGATTTTTCATTTTACCTTGCAGTTGTAGTTACAGCAGGTTGTTGAATGGGGATAATATAACCTCCTCTAAGATGTAATCCTATTTTGTCTCCTGGAAGATACATATTAACACGTTGTTTTTTCCATGGCCTTTTTGCACCCTAATATTCGGAAGTTAAAAAGATTTTTTATTACTAGTGAAGACTTTAATCCCATTTCACAAGAATTCAATTTTACACACAGAAATAATTTTTACTGTGAGCAATTCATGTCATCTAAATGCATATTAATATGCTGTTTTCTAACTTTGAAAAATCCTTTTTTTTCAGTTTACTGAATAAAGCAGGAGAAAAATAAGTTCACTTTTTCAAAAAAATTAAAAATCAATTTAGACAAACCAATTTCCCCTCTACAATAATTAATATTCTTTATTAGTCCTATGTTTATTCTTTGTTTTGGTTTAAAATTAAGCATTCTTTAAAAAGCTTTTAAAAATCTTTGTTTTGGGGCACCTAGGTCTCTCAGACGGTTAAGCGTCTGCCTTCGGCTCAGGTCATGATCTCAGGGTCCTGGGATCAAGCCCTGTGTCAGCCTCCCTGCTCAGCCGGGAGTCTGGTTCTCCCTCTCTCTCTTCCTCTCTCCCCACTCCTGCTCTCTCTCTCAAACTCTCTCTCAAATAAATAAATATTTTTTTTAATTAAAATAAAATAAAAATCATTTCTATAAAAATAAAGGGTCTGCTTAGCAAATATAAATGATATGCAAAATAATGCTTTTTAAAATAAATACTTCTCAAAAGGTCTTAGTCAATTAAAAAAAATAGGTTGTATATGAATGCTACAATGTTGCCTTTTCAAGGTTGAAATGAAAATCTTTCCCAAACTTTTGAATGTACCATATAAAAACAAACGCTTACCATTAGCTCAATACTCAATTCTTCTGTCAATAAGATAAATATATAAAGTAGGAAAAGCATCAAAATAAGTCACCACTCCTTCCTAAAATTACTCCTGACTTTTATTTCCACAATTTAAAAATGAATAATATAACTCTTTGTACTAAAGAATATAACTTTATATTAATCACATGCAACAAACATATACTTGCTCACATGCAACAAAACATGTATACCTGCACAAATTTTACACATTATTCAAATTTGGAATTATTCTTTTTTTTGTAATGATAACACAAATGCTGAAAACAGATACGCTATGTGTTGGGAATTAAGTTGCCACATACAGATGTTTAACAGTGTAATACTTGTGAGTCTATTATTATATTAAGGACACTTACAGTTTCATAATCATACCAAGTAGCATTAGGGATGTATGCACTCACAGTATCTGCTCCCTAAAATAAAGCAAGATAATTTATACACTTTTTGTTTACTTTAATACTTATCAGAAGAGTATCATATCAAATATTAAGTTGCGGGGCGCCTGGGTGGCTCAGTCGTTAAGCGTCTGCCTTCGGCCCAAGTGATGATCCCGGGGTCCTGGGGTCGAACCCCGCATCGGGCTTCCTGCTCGGCGGGAAGCCTGCTTCTCCCTCTCCCACTCCTCCTGCTTGTGTTCCCTCTCTTTCTGTGTCTCTCTCTGTCAAATAAATAAATAAAATCTTTAAAAAAAAATATTAAGTTGGGTTTTAATAGTCAAGAAAAAACTTCCTTTGTACTGTTCCACTCCAATATTTCCTATATATAATAATCAAAAGGCTATTTTACTAGGTTGTTTTGTTTTTTAAGATTTTATTTATTTATTTGACAGAGAGAGACACAGCGAAAGAGGGAACACAAGCAGGGGGAGTGGGAGAGGGAGAAGCGAAGCAGGCTTCCCGCTGAGCAGGAAGCCCGATGCGGGGCTGGATCCCAGGACTCTGGGATCATGACGTGAGCCCACGGCAGATGCTCAACAACTGAGCCACCCAGGCGCCCCTTTACTAGTTTTATATAATAATATAAACCACACCGAAAGCAAAGTTGAAATTAATTTAAGTAGCAACTAAAAAAATGCATTTGTATTGTTATAATCTACATGGTAATTGTGAATGTGTGTACACATTAATTTCTGTATATTTCCATGGGCATACAGACTTCTAAATAATAGGTAAAAACCAAAAATCTCACTCCACTATATTTTCAATATTTTCATATGATCGGGGCGCCTGGGTGGCTCAGTCGTTAAGCGTCTGCCTTCGGCTCAGGTCGTGATCCCAGGGTCCTGGGATCGAGTCCCGCATCGGGCTCCCTGCTCTGCGGGAAGCCTGCTTCTCCCTCTCCCGCTCCCCCTGCTTGTGTTCCTGCTCTCGCTATGTCTCTCTCTGTCAAATGAATAAATAAAAAAAAAATCTTAAAAAAAAAAAAATATTTTCATATGATCAACTGGCTTTCAAGTTCCCCTTATTTACAATTTAGCAAAATTTCAATGTCTCTTGACATATGTTAATATCTAGTTAAATGAGAGTTCATTGTTATTACTATGAGATTGATTTTGATTCCATAAATAAAGCTTTCTTTTTTAGAAGAATATTAATTTTATATCATTTTCTTCTCCCCAGTTACATATTATATATTTGAAAAGCATAAATCTACTTAACATTTTTATAATTTTTCAGAATTTCTTCTACATTTTAGAATTCCACATTTATCAGGTTGAAACAGTCAGGTTGAGTAACATATGTTTTTTTAATCTGCATTCTTTGTTTAATTCTCGATGGTTAAAATTTAACTATTGGTGTTCAGAGGACAGCTTTTCGATATTACAACAATGCCTACCATCCACTTCCACTCCAACAGAAAACACAATTGTCATTTCCACAAGCCATGCTAAATAAACTTGCTAACTAAATAAGAATAGATCACTTATCAATAAATGAACCTAGCCCCTCCTTTCATCAGCATGCCAGTTTAAGACCATCCTAAATAGGATTCCTGGAGTAGCTGCTGAACACAAGAGTGACATTTATAACCAAGTCTTTTTTATAGTTTTGTGCGAATTTGGTTATAAAGTATCCTTTAAAAGTAATAAATTTATTAAAATTGTAAAACCTACCTCTTTCAAGACAGGAGTAATAAGTAATGCGGGGCCCCATAAGAACTGAGTATCCTCACTCCAGCTATTCATATCCTCATAAAACCTAAGAATGACAATTTGCTTCATAATGACAATGTTTACAATATAAAGATAAAAAATAAGTTTATCCAAATTCCTTATTTGGTTTATCATTGCAGTTTTTTCCTGGGAATGATCATTAGCTTTAATTTTACTTGTTTGACAAGTCATTTTGAATCTATGGTTCTTATATCCTTATGGTTCATCTGACACTCAAGAAAGAAGAAAGGAAGGAAGGAAGGGAGAAAAGGAAGAAAGGAGGGAAGGGGGGAATTAGTTCATCTGGGCTCAAAAAAAATCTGTCAGATATGATAAGGTTACTTATTATTTGTAATAAATAACTATTCTGTTTAATTCATTTTCTCCTCTAAGTTTGTAAAGTACCAGAAATCTTTCATATTCTACTTTCTTCCCTTAAAATTTTTCATTATAAGTTCCTGTTTTAACCTGGATTTGAAAGGGTCTTTAGTCATTTCTTGAGGAAAGGTCCTGCTTTGCTCAAGATATACAAAGACAGACACAATTAATTGCTCTGCAACTATACTATACTCTTGATCTATAATTAGATGATTTTGACAATATATAGATATGTCTTCAATAACTGCATATTTCATCTTACTAATATAATTTCCCTAATATATCCTATGTATTGTTTTCCTTTTAAGTTCTATTCAATTCCCACATTTCTAGCTTAATCTTGTCCAATAATTAAATTAATTATATTTATTTACTACTATCATTCCATAGTTCATCAAATGATTTATATAAATGTAAAAAAAGCAGAAATCTATTTGACATCTTGATTACTTTCCATTAATTTTTCACTGTATGTTTGAATATAATTTGAAAGTTATTAAAATTCTTGAACATAGTACTCACTCATGAAGAACTGGTCTTGCTACTGTTTCTCCAAACATATGGGCTTTGTAAAACAAAGTATAGAGGAAAGGTAATAAGGTATAGCGAATATTCAAATACTGCCTTGATGAATTAACCAAAAGAGAATTTTGCCCAAAAAATGCTGGATCCTGATGCTATGGAATAAAAACAGACATTAAAATAAAAATGCTAAAATAATGAATGAAAATTATGCATTTAACCTATTTTTGAAAAGCAAGTTATATATATTTTAGGTTGTTTATAAATATTTGAAATTGTTCCTCTTTCATCATCAAAATATATAAGTATTTTTATTTTTTATGTTTTAATTTGGATATATGTTTCAATTAAACTATTTTAAACTGGACATTTTTCATTTAAATGTATTTTAACAAAGAATTTTTCACCTATATTATTTGTGGTAGATTGAATTATTGGCTCTAATATTCATGTTCTCTTGTACACACAACCTTCATTGTGTAATTCTGCAGTTCCTACCGCTAAAGGTGGACTGTACTTCCCCACCTCTTGACTTTGTGCTCAGCTAAGGACATACTCTGGCCAATGGGATCTTAGTACATGTGACATATTCATGTAAAGGCTTGAAATGTGCTTGCCTAAGGACTTACTGCCTTGTGCTTTGTCATTGCCATTAGAAGAAAAAGCCCAGGTAGTCTACTGGCCCAGAGATACAGGGAACAGACTGCCTGGCCAGCACAAAGCCTTGTAACTTGAAGGACAGCCTTCCTGCTGAGCCCAAGCTAGATCAATGGACTCTCAGCACAGCTGCACTGATGTGAGCAAATCTGCTCAGATCTCCTGTTATGGGTAGCAAAATTAACTGAGGGTACCATCTACTGTCCCCCTGGATTCACCATCATTTTACCCTGAAGATATTTCCCTTTGGCTGCTCGCAGCTAATCAATGAGCACGGTGGGGGTACTATTCAGGCTCATTCCTGGAAGATACAGGACTTTTCCAATGGTCAACTTTGCCTTGAAGACTCACCACCACTGGACTGAGTGGAAACTTCCTTAGAATTGGGCTGCAGTATGTGACTCCCTAAAAATCCTCCTTCCTTGCCTTCATCTTCACCAGATTCAGACCCCAGTTGTGATATGAAGGATCTCTTCATTTTTTCCTGCTCCCTCCCCTTTATCCTTCACAAGTATTTCACCAATAAATCTCTAACATGTCTATCTTAGCATGTGCTTTTGGGAGATATAAATGAACACACAGTGTAATGTAATTCATATCAACATCTCCCATGAGCACAAATTTCTTTAAAGCACCATTCAGGTGGATTAGGAAATGACTAACCCCCAATTTATACCTTTTACTTCTGTTCTGTCATGCCTCCTTCCAGGCAGAGCTCTGAGTGATTGTCCCTCTTCTCAAACAGTATTAATGGCTCTATATGTAACCAGTATGTGAACAGTGAATAATTTCTCAACCAACATGCAACAATCAACTTAATTGATTTAATGGTTTCACCTAATTTCCCCATTTCCTCTGAGAAATATGTCTCTGAGAGTCCAGAGCATGCCAAATTCATAGGGGTGGAAGAATAGCTCAGTATGTCCTTGCACTTCTCTTCCCACCAGTTCAGATGCATGTGTTACTTATTATACAAAGTAACCTATCAGTCCAGTTGTACTTATTATACAAAGACTCTGGACTCAAACTACTTTTCAAGTCTCTGAATTTCTTGTGTTTTTTTAATAGAACAAAAGCTGGAAATCCTTAATATTACAATATATTTTTATGAAAGTTACCTGGAACTTGCATTGTCAGAATCCAGACTCAAAAAGTTTTGGCTTTAATTTTAAATATTAAATTATTTAAATTAAAGTGATATAACACACTTGTATATGCTCTAGGCTTAAATAAAATATTTATGTTGTGACACCATTACATTTCATGATTTCCTTATTTGACCATTTTTTAATATATAAAATATTTATTGGCTTTGAGAAGAGGACGTCTAACTCTTCTTTATGAATTATGCTGCAAACTTTCAGACTATATATTCTATAGATACAAATTTAAGTACATTGCTAAAACTAGAATTAGGTTTTATTTAAAAACATGGAGAACAAGAGGCATTTACCTCATATATATCACCATTATGGTTCCTGGAAAATGGATAAAATGCCCCAAGTTGCATCCACCTTCTACAAAGTTCTTCTGTGCTATTAGCCACAAATCCACAGATGTCCGCTCCAACCTAAATAACAAATATATCTATTTCTCATAGTGTAAAGAGTCTCAAATTTGCCCAGAGCATCACATTTTATGCCTCAACCAATTAAGTTCCATTACTTAACAATCTTTTGTTTTATTGTCTTCATATATTCTTCCTTAGCATAGTTTTATATTTTCCGTTTGTGCTTCGTACTTGCCTCTTATTGCATTATTTTACAATTTTTTTCATTGCCTCTTTATAAATCGTTAGTCTCATATATTTACTTTCTCCTTTGATCTAATCATTATTAACTCAGTTTGCAATGTGAAATTATATTATTAAAATGTGTTTTTCTTAATCCAAAACTCATCTCCTATGATTTTATTTTTTTCATTTATAATATATTGCTTTAAATAGGAAAATAGTAAAAAATGTTGCCCAACATGTAGCCATATAAAATTTCATTCCTCTTCCTTCAAGGACCCTCCAGAAAAAACTACTATCCTTAATTTAGTATGTTTACATTTATTTAAATGTTTACAAGCATTTTTTTTATTTTTCTAAATAGTATGTAAGTACCCATAAACAATATATAGTATTGTTTTGTATGTTTATTAACTTTATGTAAATGGCATATTGTATGCATGACACAGCATTTCATTTTTTTCTCAAAGCATTATTTTTGTGAGATTCACTTGTGTTAAATGTGAACATTTAGTTCTAATTTTCTATAATATGGGATCTCATAACTATGAAAATGCTCCTGTAAGTTTTATACATAGGTTTCTTTGTGAATATTAAAAAAAAAAAAAAAAACTTACCCTTCCTCTATGGTATTATATATATCAATATTTTCAAGATTTTCCTGGCTTATTGGAAATACACATTGTTTAATCAAAACTGGTTGTAACCATTTGTAAAAACACTGACAGTACATGAAAAATTCCATTATTCCATTTCTTGTCAATTCCTGTTATTTTCAAACTTTTAATTTTTGCCACCTATATATGAAATGTATACTTCACCAAAGTTTTTACTTGCATTTCTCTGATTACTAGGGAAGTTGAGAACTTTTTCATATTTTTACTGAGTCCATATGGGTTTCTCTTTCTACAGAATTACCTATTTACATTCTTTCCTAATTTTTCTATTGTTTTTACCTTCTACAGATTTATAGTAGATACTTTAAATTGAGTATTAGCCATTTATTGGCTATATTAATTGAAAATATCATTTACTGGTATGTGGGGAACTTTTTATTTTTAACTTTTAAAATAGCCTTTTGATGAACAAAAGTTTTTTTTTCACTTTATTGTAGTCAAATTTATGTTTCTTTATTATTTGTGCCTTCTGTGATCTAAGAAATTATTCCCCTAACCTAACATCACAGAATTATTCACATTTTCTTCTAATATGTCTAAGGTTTACTTTTCACACATAGGTCTTTAATCCATCTCAGATTGATTTTTGTATATGGTGTGAGGCATGGACCCATTTTTTTTAAATGGATAATCAATTGTCCATATGAATATTTGATACTTTCCTCACTGATCTATAATGATAGTGCTATCATTCAACATATTTCATTAATGCATGGGCCTATATCTTATTTTGCCATATTCATCTATTTGAATATACAGAGACAAATATCATTGTGTTTACTACTGTTTTATTGGACAGGGTAAATCCTTATGCTCTTTTCTACTTCTTTATAGTGCATTGTCCTCCACATGAAGTTTAAATAATCTTTGATGTTCCTCAAATTCACTTTATAGTTTAAATTGGAATATCACTGAACCTGGGTAATAGTTGGGGGAGAATGCATATTTCTAATATACTAAGCCTTATTATCTATGAACATGACATATATTTAATTTATTTAGTTATTTAACATTTTCTCAAAAAAGTCCTACGTTTAGTTTTAATATTTACTCCTGGTTATTGTATATTAATTACTTGCTATAACAAATAACACCATATCTTAAAATACATTATAAGATTGCTTATCTTTTCTTCTTTTTCAGACAAAACTGCTGAAAATGCTGTATTTTATTCAAAGTTTCAAAATCACCTTTGTAATTTCATTTTGTTAATTTTTCTCTAGAAACTTTGCTTTTATTGCCTAATGTCTTCTCTTATTTTCATTGCCTACTTCTTTCTTTAGGTTTATTCTGTTTTTCTTTTTTCCATTTTCTTAATCAACTCACTTTACTCATTAATATTTAGCATTTGTTTGTTTTTAATCTAAGGAGTTAAGGTTACAAGTTTTCCTCTAAAATAAATTTAGCTGATAACCCACAGTTTTGATATGAAGCATAATTGTGAGCACTCAGTTCTAAGGATTTTCCCCCCCTCTATATCCATTCAGTTTATTTTTTGACTCAAGAATCATTTGATAATGTGTTTTTTAATTTCCAAAGTCAAGAGTGTGTGTGTGTGTGTGTGTGTGTTTTTCCAAAGCCTGTGTGTGTGTGTGTGTGTGTGTGTGTATGGTTTTTGTTGTGGTTTTTGGTTTTCATTTTGTTTTGTGTATATGAAAGAAAGAATAAGTGATCACTGTAATTTCCTAACACATTTTTCATTATTTCTTTTTATGTAGTGGCCCTGTTTGGTGTTGAATATCAACATTGCATACTTTTTTTGCTTGATATAGAGACATCAGATTTTTTATGTTTAGAATAAACATAGAATAATAATATAGCCTAGAATAAATTTTCTCTGCTCTTAAAATTTTGAGACTTTCTCCGTTTTTATTTTTTATCTTTTCTTTTATTTTCTTATCTTTTAAATAGAGGAAATAGCTTTATTGTTTTTTAACCTAAACTGACATTCTAGTATTTTAAATATATTTAGACTTTTGACATTTACCTTTATTACCAATATATTCAGATTTTTCCCTACCATCTTATCTGGTACTTTATATATATTATGTAAGCTTTTTCTATGCTTTGTTTATATTGATATTTGTTTTGTGTATTAATTTGATTTGCTTGAATTTTATTTATTCTATTTTCTCATTCTAATGGCTTGAATATTATAGACATCATTCCTATTCTTATTTTTCTCATAAATTCCCTAAGAATAAGGATTGAATTTTTCTGCAACATACCTTTAGTCATTTTATTGAAAATCATTAAGATGATAATATTACAGAAGTAAGAGTAATTCACATTTTTTATAAATAACACTGTATGAAATTGCTTACCAATGGTATTCCAAACAAATTGAACTCCAGCATTCCTGTGATAGACTGTTCCATTTGTTCCCATGAAGCAGTATTGTCTCCTAACCAGTGTGCAGCATAGCGTCCTGATCCAGCAAAAGTTGACCGGGTGAGAATAAAGCTTCTCTTATTAGGAAAAACTTTTTCTACAGCTCTAAAAAAAAAAGTAAATTAATAAGATTTATTTTTATATAAATATAAATATTTTATCAATCTTTCATACCAATTTTGTATTTATCTATCAATATTTACTTATTTTAATACATTCCAATCAGACAGAGAAAGGAAATCTATTAGAAGTGGTTCAGACTTTCGTTTTCTTTACCAAATTAAGTAAACATTTTTTTTGTCTCCACTCAACATTTGTTTTTAACATATATGGTCTAAACTCCTTGAAATCTCTTTATAATATAAAGTTTTTGTAAACTGAACTTGAACTCTGTATGCATTTTTGTGGCACGATTATGCTAATGATATATTAATACCTGTATTTTTAAACATTAGCATGTGATGTTGGAATAAAAGTTACATAGTTGAGAGGCATTTTAGTTTGTTTGTTTCTAGAAGTTTACCATCCACAACTACTAGTATTACTCATCTCACCTCTACTGGTAACTGAGTATTATTGGTAATTTTTTCCATAAATGGGAAATATTCAGGAAAAATACAAAAGTTTGATTTAGTATATAAGATTATCCAGACTACCTTAGTAAAACTATAATGTTATTCTCAGGTGGCTATTCTATATTATTATCTTTACAATACTGAACTATAGTATTGCTTTTTGTTTCTAGATTTTATGTATTTATACACCTCGATATATAATGCTCTACTGAGTTTAGAAAGTGAAGTAAACACTATGAAGACAGTGTATAAAAGCTGTAATATGGAATGTTTTGGGAATAGACAAATGTAGATTTGAATTAAACTTGATCATGATTACTTAATTATGAGAAAATTAAAAATGTATTGAGATCAGGATCTGGATTTTATTGACAATTACATTATAGGTCCTTATATAATGCTTGGAAAATAGTAGGCAATCAAGATATGATTGTCCCCTTCCTTTGTTTTTTAACTTGTTTCTTTTTTATACCCAAGTGACACACTGCCTTAGAAAATTAGTTTGGGAGATACTACATAGAAAACTACATTTTAATTGAAACCTTTGATTTTGAAAAATAAACACTTATTTAGAAACACCACTCTCCCAGGCCAATTGTGAAGTTCATGCTTAGAACACCATTATATTCAGAGATAGCAAACTGAATCAAAACTTGAAAGCATAATTTAAATCTATGAATTAAAAAAGAATCACAGTTAAATACATACACCGCATCGTTCTTGGTTAACTGAGTTCCAAACTCATGAAGGTTAGTAAGAGTCCTGGTGTTTTTAATGCCCTAATTTTTTACCATGAAAATACTACCTTTCTTTATTTTCTTATTCTTAGTATTTTGCAACTATATTAGGAAATTATAACATATATTTCTACACAATAAATATGGAGGTTTCTGGGGGCGCCTGGGTGGCTCAGTCGTTAAGCGTCTGCCTTCGGCTCAGGTCATGATCCCAGGGTCCTGGGATCGAGCCCCACATCAAGGGGGCTGTTTCTGTTTTTCCCTCTCCCTCTGCCTGCCGCTTTGCCTACTTGTGCGCTTTTTCTGTCTCTCTGCCAAATAAGTAAATAAAATCTTTAACAAAAACAATGAAAGAGGCTTCTGAATGAAATTGCACTTACTTCTCTGTGGCTATAGCCATGCTGTACCCATAGAGGCTGTGAACATCATACTGCTTTCCCCAGTATTGCACAGCATCCATGCAAATTGTTTTGGAATACAGGAGTTTGTCAAGAATATCTTCAAAAAAATACATAAGAAATGATTTTTAAGAGATATTTTGCCATTGTAAACTTCATAATCCTTAAACAATGTGCTATGTGAGACGATACATAGTTTTTAAAAAAAATGAAAGACAATTGAAGCTAAGTTCTCATTAGGTCTCCACCCTCTGTTCCTGCTGATTAACTGTAAGGTTTGCACTTATGCTAATAAATATTCTGCTTTCAAATTTCAGTACTGTATAAACCCAAAGAAAAAATACTCTTTAAGTATATATATCTATAGCTATATATTTATAAATATACCCATTTGTATTATACATCCTATAAATATACACCCATTTTAAAGATTTATAGCTTAGTTTATTTAAATACATTTTAATTTATACATGCAAATCTGTTACACAATTACAAACCATTCAAATCTCTGCTTTTCAGAAAAGTTTTTTATCGTGCTTTCATTTGCAGGCTTATGTGGTATTGCCATAATTATTGTCGTCTTTCTTCAGATGTACTTATTACTATCTATTCCCCTAAGAGCAAAACCTTTTCTTTGGTTAAATTTTTTACCCATTTTTAAATGGTGAAAAACTTGTCTTTTAGAATATATGAGACATAACTATTCACATTAGGTTCATTCTAAAAACTGCCCAGACTTACAGTATAGTGCTCATGGAAAGAATTTGATCATTTAAATTATAATTTCAAACAAATTTTGTTTCTTTTCATTAATTATTTAATCACGGGCTATTTATCAGTGATAAAGTCAATATGCCATACCAAAATTTAAAATCATCCTCCTTTTCGTAAGCATAAATTTTAGGCCCCAAAGTAAAACAAAAACAAACAAACCAACAAAAAAATAATTGATTTCCGGGTCTCAAAATTGTCTCAAATTTTGTGATTTAGAAATATATTCTAGAATTTACCAGTCAACAAGGAAAATTATTCTCAGTTAATGGTAAGTAAATAACCAAATAAAATTTACCAGGAGTAAAAGGTGGATAATTTAGTTTGTTGTTTTCGCATCCTTTCTTTGAACCTTGAATAAAGCTGGAAACTTCATTCATGTCCTGAATGGATATAATATGAAGAACAGCAGATTTTAAGTAATAACAGAAGTATCTTAGATGGGATTCAGGGGTTGTATATAACCAAAATGTTTTTAATTTACCTAGTTTGAATTATACATATAAAACATTA
Organism: Neomonachus schauinslandi; assembly: GCF_002201575.2. NCBI lineage: Eukaryota > Metazoa > Chordata > Mammalia > Carnivora > Phocidae > Neomonachus > Neomonachus schauinslandi. The sequence goes on along the minus strand of NC_058403.1, from coordinate 97,537,559 downwards.
ATTACATTATAAGTATTAAGCAACTGTCTTTTCTAAATAGTTGTATCAGTCTTCTCACTGAGTCCACCATTGTCCATATTTCCAACACATTCATTTATTCAACATGGTTTGCTCATCTCAGCTGACATTTATCTAGGTTCTATGATGTATTTTGCTGGCTGCTAGCTACAGCTCCTTTTGCATACCGTTCAATTCCTACACTGTCATAAGAGAATGAAAGTGAAACAAGGTAAACAGCATTTTAGTATTGTAATGAAAATAGTTACGCCTTACTGAATCCCTGAAAGAGTCTCAGGGAACCCTAGGGCAGCTGACCACATTATAAGAACCAGTGACCTAAACATCACTTGGAGGCAGAGTTGTGTTTATAGATTTTTTTGCTGTGCAAACCTAGGCCCCAATATTGTCTTGCCACAGACTAGTTCTGTGACTGTAACTTTAAATAAAGCCTTTGAATGAAAAAGATAATGTATATAAAATCATATATCACACTACATATGCTCAAGAAATAATGAATTTTTTCTCCTTCTCTGTTAATTGCATTGAAGGACTTCTACACATTTTTGAACTGTATTTTCCACATCTCTGTGATATGCAGTCTCTGCTCTCACAAAGGCTTCACACTCAGTCAAGTCCCTTGTTAATTTTGTTTCCCTCAGAAGAAATATATTTTCTTTATTACTCTTCCCTTCTGCCATCCACATCATGCTCAGATGGAATTAATGTGAAAAATTAAGGTTGCTCAAGGGAGGAACAAAATAAATTTCTCATTGTGATAACAGATATCATGAAATGTTTCCATTTCCCAAATATTTTCCTAATAGTCATAAAGAAGAAAAATTATATAGTTATTCTAAAGTATTGGGGTTATTTTATTGAAATTACCTGGAATATTATATTCAATTTTGTTTTCCTATGTCCAGTAAAATTAATACAAAGAGATACTATAGTTACACAGCCAATAATTTTAGGTGAACTTAAGTATTTTTTCTTTAAAAATCCACCAATTAAATTAAATTTAAAAACAACTTTAACTGCTGAAATTCATAACTAGGAATTGAGTTGCATTTTTTGAACTTTAAGACTTGTTCAAGACTTTAAAACTTTAAGTTTAAAACTTTAAGACTGTTTAAGATCTTTTGTATAAAATTATTCTTGAGAAAATAAAAGGCAAAACATTTAACTATGAAATTTATGTTATTCTATTTGAATTATGTATCTGCAAATTTGCAAAAAAATTCACAAGAGCTTCCAGCATTCACGCCAAATAGACAATATCTATGTAATTTAAGAATAAACAATTTTAAAGAAAAATTAATTTATTTCACATGAAAATTAATCAAATATATTTGTTTAATCATCAATATTACACTGTAGATTCACTAACTAGAATTTTAAAAAAACTTAAAAAAATAAAAATAAAATAAAATATTTGTTTTATCATACAACCATGTAAACAAGATTAAATCAAATGTATTATTTCACCAGTTCACAATAAAAGGGAAGAGAGTCTTGTGTACTCAAAAAAATAAATGTATTAACCTACTAAAGGAAAAAAATAAATGTATTAACGTACTAAAGGAAAAAAATAAAAAAAAACTTTTACACGATTTTAACCATATTTTACAACAAATACAATATTTGCCATTTGATTATTTTTTAAATATCCTGTCTACTTGGCAAGATTGTATTATGAATATATTAAACATACTATACATAATGTAATAGAATTTATTTGTATCTCTTTTAATGTATTTTGTATATTTGCACTTTTGAAAATTCTGAAAACATTTTTTTCTAACTTACATTATTTAAGTGATGTACATGTATTTAATGTCATGCAATGAACTGTATTTAATGTTCATGTAAATGAACTCAATTAGTATTTTTAATATTACATCCAGCAGGTTCAAAGCAATGGAAGCCTTGAGGAAAAGGCCTCAGTGAATTGATAGTAATAAGTACACCTACAGATATTCAAGTGTCATTCAAATTATCCCAAATCGAGTAATGTCCATTTCTAGGAATTGTCAACACCATTTTTAAGGATGTTTCTGAAAGTTCTTTTCTTTAAAATCAATTGAAAATTGTGTATAAAAGTTTGGTGGCTAATAATTTTTTTTTAAAAAATCTGTTGGCATTTCATAGCTCCACATTTAAACTCAATCTAAATAAAAATAGCCCAATTTTTCAAATAATTTTTAAAATAACTCAATTGTTATAAATCCTATAAAAATGTAGAGAGAATATAACCAAATAAGCCCCTAGTTATTTGGATATATGAATTGTTGGAATATATCTTCTCATTGAATTTTAAGTTTCCTAGTGCTATATATTAAATTATTGAGCTTCTTAATGGATGAATTCTGCTTATTAGATTTTTAAGAATGAAATCATAACAACATGATCACAACAATATGTATATTTATTCAGAAAAGGAGGAAGTGATCTTTGAATTTTAAAAACTTTGATTAATGCTTTATTTTGAAATCACAGCTTCAGTCTTAATTATACCAAATACATTAGGCTCTTATTTCTCAAGTATTAGAAGATTATCTCAAGAATGATGCAAAAAAAGATAATTCAAGTATATGTTTATATGCAAAAAGATAATTCAAGTATATGTTTATATGCAAAAATCTACTTTCAATGACCATTAAGCTCACATCATTTTCCGAAGTGATTTTAATATTTGAACTTAAAATTCAAAACATTAGCATGGAATTTAAATTAGAAATCTAGTAAATTATAACACTATTTTTAAATTTGACCTAAAAATAAAATTTCAGCAGTTGAATAACACTTTTTTACTGCATGTTCATTCTATCGGAACAAATAATCTGAAGAAATTGAAAGAATTAAGGAAACAATTTAACAGTAGGATTTGGCAGTTATTCAAGTAAGAGTTGGAAGCAGTATAAGCACTGCTTATACATCATATAAATTAATTCAGTGATGTTTAGTGAGCTTTGAAATCATACTGATCATCATGTGTTTTGTTTTTTAAGCTTAGTCAAATGTGTATGTATTAGTATGAGAACAATTCTGCCTTTCTCAGATGCTCTTCCTCGTGCCATCCCCTCCTCTTTGGAGATGAATCAAGTATTTGTCTTCAGTGGATATAGGAAATGAAGTATTGTCTATGTACAGCACAGATTCTCTTTTACTATTCCTAAAGTGTCATTTACACTGTAACTCTACTCTAATGGCCTCTGTTTCCTAAGCAAAAACAATAACAAAATAAACAAACAAAAAACCCCAGAAACTTTTAACTTATACAATACATTGAAATTGGGACAGGAATAAAAAATAAAAACAACAACAACAAAAAAACCCCTCAAGAATGGAATGAAAATTTTTGTTATTTCTATCAGCAGTTAGGTATTATTGTGATCTCACTAATTTTGTGTCAAATAACTAAAGCCTCTCCATCTTCATTCTATTCATCATAGATAATCCTGAAGATTATGCTAACCTCTAACTCAGTTCCACGTCGTCAGCTAAAAACATAATTTTCCTCTTTGTATTTTCCACAACATACCTGATATATTGATGGTGCAAAGTAAACACTTGTTAACTAAGTAACTGATTAAAGAAATAATAATCACTGAATGAAAAATGAGCAATTCATGAAAGTAGAGATATTGTTGTAACCAAATAGCCAAAGAAAAGTATAGCTATGCCTAAGACATCCATTATCTCCTTCCAAAATTCTGTGCAGTTGTAATACTTTTGAATAAAATCCCTGATGGTCTCTCTGTATTCAGGTTTATTAGACTTTTTTTCTGAGACACAGAATTCTGGGATCACCAAGTAGTTTCATTCCCCAAATATGATTGCGGTTTCCATTAAAAAAAAAAGCCTCTAAATAATTGACTATCACCCAGTATCATTCTATACAATAAACCCAGAAGCAAGCAATCAATAGTTACAGATAAAAAACTTCAAAGAAACTTTTAAACTTTAGCCTTTTTCTTTAATAACTTTACCAGAAACCTAGGATTTTGGTTGTTGCTGTTGTTGTTTATCTTGCGATAAAACACTTAGCCTATTACAATTTTGCTTTGTTCTATCCCATAAATTACGAAAAAAAAAAGTTTCTGAAGGCTGAGTGCTTATTTATTATTATAGCCCATACTGCTGCAATCGCTTGAATACCGTAGACTATAATAAATATCTTTAGAATCGCACTACTTATCTCCAAATCTTGCTAACTGTTTTCAAACATAAATTATGAGTCATAAAAATATATCACCTTAGGGACAGAAATGAAATTTATTCTATAAAGTGTATTACTGAAGAAGAAAACTCTCAATTTACAGTTTTTAGTTTTCATTCTTTTCTAACTCAGGAACATAACAGGCATGAATTTATACATTCTAGAAAAATATTTTAAGAGTTTTTAATTTCATGTTCAATACATAACAAACAATACCTTGTCAACTTAATAATTATTTTATAGAAAAATAATTCTGTGTTAATTTTCTAAAATTGTGGGTTTAAAATAGCTACTTACAATCCAAAGTCCATCATATTTCACTTCTTGATGGAAAATGTTGCATTCATCTGCCCACCAATCTATGCAGTTTGGATTAGTAAAATCAGGGAATACTGTTAATCCTGGCCATACCTAAAAGAATAGATCATTCACATATACACATATAAAAAAGGAAAAATAAATAAGTGATAATACAAAGTTATTGAGTAGAAGATAGTAAAAAAAATATTAAAGTTATAATATTGTACTTCTTTAGGTATATGTGATCCATGTATCATCTATATTTATAATAATATAATAAGTAGGCCTACTTTTAAATGCATTTAAGTGGCAGTAAAGTAGAGAGAGACCATAAAGCATTTAAAAAGGCAAAAAATATAAGAGCGTGGAATGAGGCTGCTCTTTTGACTGCAACTAAGTTTACTTCTTAGCATCCTAACAGGTTAGGTTAAAAACAAATAGAAATTATATAATATATTCATTGCTTGATAAAATAAAATACATTATTTAATTTCCAAAGGCATTTGCTTCCAAGAAATTCAAGTAAAGAAAGTCTTTGTATATTTATTTTTTATTTAATAAATGAGAATATGACACTTGTTATGTGCTGGGTACTGTTCCAAGCATTTTTATAATTATTAGCTCATTTAATCTTTGCTAGAACTGTAGGAGAGAGGTATTATTTTTAATCACCACTTTACAGATGAGTTATTTACTATAATTAAACCCACTTTACAGATGAGAGGAGTGATAAACAGAGAAGTTAAATAGATTTTTTAATATCACACCATTAATATGTGGCACAGAAGGAATTCAAACACAGCAATCATGTATCTGAGTCCATGCTATTAAACACTATATATACTAGGCTGTCTCTTTATGATTTATGCTTCTTCAAATTATCTACTTATTACTTAAAATAATGATAGGCAAGAGAAACTCAATTTCAGATGAACTGAAATAAAGCATATTGTTTTATATACAAATTATGCATATTGGCTATCTGATCCTTCCATATCAAATGGAGCAGGTCTCAACAAAGTATATTCTGTAAGATATTAATAGGCATTATGAGGAAGAAATTCGGCTTTTATTTCCTGATGGAGCTCATAATTATTTGAATAAGACTTTCACCAGAAATTTTAACCTCGATGAATGTAATAAAACATGATGGTTAGGATATTCTTCATTTCTGTAAATAATGCTGGGGCTGGTATGTGCTATGGTGAGCACTGTGAATTGTGTAGGACTGTTGAATCACAGACCTGTACCTCTGAAACAAACAATACATTACGTGTTAAAAAAAAGAAGATAGTAGGAAGGGAAAAATGAAGGGGGGAATCAGAGGGGGAGACGAACCATGAGACACTGTGGACTCTGAGAAACAAACTGGGGATTCTAGGGGGGCGGGGGGTGGGGGGATGGGTTGGCCTGGTGATGGGTATTAAGAAGGGCACGTATTGAATGGAGCACTGGGTGTTATACGCAAACAATGAATCATGGAACACTACGTCAAAAACCAATGATGTAATGTATGGTGATTAACATAACATAAAATAAAATTTAAAAAATAAATAAAAATTTAAAAAAACAAATGAAAAATAAAATTAATTTAAAAAATAATGCTATAATATTTTTTTAATAAATTGACATTATCTCTTACTTTATTTCCTTTGATTAAATTACAGAAGTGGAATTACCAAGTCAATATATCTAGACTTTACAGTTTTTGATATATCTTATAAAGTTGTCTCCAAAGAATGTTTGTTCTGGTTAAAATTATGCATTTGGGATCCAAACTGTTTCCTAACTCTGCTTTTATTAGCTCTGTGACATCAGGAAAGTTACTATACTTTCTCAAATTCACTTTTTTCACCTATAAAGTAAGAATTCTAATCATAGCTATCTCATTATTTTATTGTGAGGATTCAATATAAATCATAAAATTTAATACCCAGCATAAAAGTACTCGATTTATGTAAGTAATTATTTTACATCAAATTATTAGAATTTTTGTAATCTAAATTATATTTTGTTAGTTTTGTTTTAATCATATATAGCACTGAAAATTACCTGTCTTCTTACAGAAACTGTTTTAGAGATCATCGAAATATTTCCGCTTTTTAAAATTTTTTTACACAATTAAAATACTTAAAATAAATTTCCAGATTTGAAAGCAAATACACACACACACACACACACACACTGTCTTACAAAAACTTTGTGGTTGCACAACAGAAAATCTCAACAGCACAACTTTAATGAATATCATAATTTACCTCTCCAATAAGTGCTGTAGTCCCATCTGATTCATTTACCCACACATTTTTTGCATTTCCCCTATCATAGGTCTTATATGCTGCTCCACTGGTAAGCTTATCTATTGAAATTGCAGGGTCCTAATAATAGAGAGAAGAAACTATAGAAAATCTTTCAAGTGTGAATGTGTGAATACTAAAAATATATTAATATATAATGTCATTACCAAGATGATGACATATTTCTGTCCATGGTCATGTAAATCTTGAACAAATTCAGGGAGCCCCTGAAATGCAACTTTATCATAAGTAAAGTCTTTCTTGGCTTCCATATAGTCAATATCAGTGTACTGTGTATCCTGAAAATTAGTAGAGTATATTTCAATAAATAGACTGAAAGAACTCTAATCACTTCAATCTTTAAGTCCAATGAATTTGCATTAGAAATATAATGATTAAAAAGTAAATGTACTTAGATCTCTTTTATTTCACTAAAAACACAGTTGTAATTGTTTATAAAAGTAATTTTTCTAATTCTAAAGTACAAAAGCATTAAATAATTATTCACACTTGTTTCAGTGATGATCACTGGAAATTAATATGTTTTATAAATGGGAATCATTATATAGAAAACAAAACATAGGGGCGCCTAGGTGGCTCAGTCAGTTAAGCATCTGCCTTCTGCTCAGGTCATGATCCCAGAGTCTCAGGATGGAGCCCCGAGTTGTCGGACTCCCCACTGACCCTCCTCTCTCTCATGCTCCCTCTCCCTCTCTCACTCTCTCTCAAATAAATAAAATCTTAAAAATCTTAAAAAGAAAAAGAAAACAAAACATACATATTACATAAAATATTTTAAATATTTTTTTTAAGATTTTATTTGTTTATTTGAGAGAGAGAGAGAGAGAGGGAGAGAATCTGAAGCAGACTCCGTACTGAGCACAGAGCCGACGTGGGGCTCAATCCCACAACTGCAAGATCAGGACCTGGTCCGAAACCAAGAGTCCGACACTTAAACCACTGAGCCACCCAGATGCCCCTAAATATTTTTTACATTAAAAATTATATCGTCTGTAAAAAAAGTCTATATTAAAAAACTGAATGTGGGGGCGCCTGAGTGGCTCAGTCATTAAGTGGCTGCCTTCGGCTCAGGTCATGATCCCAGGGTCCTGGGATCGAGCCCTGCATCGGGCTCCCTGCTCAGCGGGGAGCCTGCTTCTCCCTCTCCCTCAGCCTGCCGCTCCCCCTGCTTGTGCTCCCTCTCTCTGCCAAATAAATAAATAAAACCTTTAAAAAAAAAAAACTGAATGTGATGTTCACAGTTAAAAATGTATTCTGTTCTAGGGGCGCCTGGGTGGCCCAGATAGTTAAGTGTCTGCCTTCAGCTCAGGTCATGATCCCAGGGTCCTGGGATCGAGTCCCACATCGGGCTCCCTGCTCGGCAGGAAGCCTGCTTCTCCCTCTCCCTCTCCCTCTGCCTCTCCCCCTCCTCATGCTCTCTCTTTCTCTCTGTATCTCTGTGTCTCAAATGAATAAATAAAATCTTTAAAAAAAAAAAGTATTCTGTTCTAGTATAACTCATAGTCAGTCCTTACAATTTCAAGAAGACCTGGCCTTAGGGGAAGAATGAAGGGGGAGAAATCGGAGGGGTAGACGAACCATGAGAGACCATGGACTCTGAAAAACAAACTGAGGGTTCTAGAGGGGAGGGGGGTGGGAGGATGGGTTAGCCTGGTGATGGGTATTGAGGAGGGCACGTTCTGCATGGAGCACTGGGTGTTATGCACAAACAATGAATCATGGAACACTTCATCTAAAACTAATGATGTAATGTATGGGGATTAACATAAGAATAAAAAAAAATTTAAAAAAAAAAAAAAGTAAAACTAATGATGTAATGTATGGGGATTAACATAAAAATAAAAAAAATTAAAAAAAAGACCTGGCCTTGTGTATGGATTTAAAAAACACTTCATCATTTAAAGGCAGCTTAATAATCCATACTTATAACATATCATATCATATTATGTATATCGCTGACAATTTCCTACATTTATTTATTTTTTTTTAAGATTTTATTTATTTATTCATGAGAGACAGAGAGAGAGAGAGAGGCAGAGGGAGAAGTAGGCTCCCAAGGAGCAGGGAGTCCGATGCGGGACTCGATCCCAGGACGCTGGGATCATGACCTGAGCCGAAGGCAGACGCTTAACCATCTGAGCCACCCAGGCGCCCTCCTACGTTTATTATTATGTGATAATATTTAACTCGGTGTATATTCCCACAAACCCTTCATCCCACTTACAAATGGTATGCTAGCATTCCGATTTCTTTGTACCACTTCTTTCACCACATCAAGTGACTTATAATTCCAGCGACTCAGTTGGAATCCAAGACTCCAATATGCTGGCATTGCTGGTCGTCCAATAAGCTTGAAATAAATGGATGTTTGATTAATTTCAATAAAGAGTGTTAAAATTATTATTAATATGTTTCTTAATCTGTTATCTCTACTATTTATTTAAGTTAAATTACGTATTTTGAACAAAGATTTAGTGTTATCTGAATTCTGTGTCCTGGATATTCTGTTAGAACTTTATTATAAAACACTTCATGTTTTGTCACTCATCTTTATTTATTTTGTGTTAAAAAGTTAGAAAGTTAGCTCTTAAGTAGGTAGTATTTGCAAAGATATATTTTGCCCAGCATGGAAAGTTAAAAAAGACAATATAAAAATAGCATCAAAGAGAAAAAGAAAATTGTCCAACCACACTCTCACTTCCTGTAGCAACAGAATGAATGAATGAGTGAATGAATGGTCCTCATATAAGAAAAAAATGTTTAAAACTATACAATTTCTATCTTCTTATATTTCAGCGCTTATTTTTCTCCTTTTCAAAATATTAATATTAAGAAATGTTTAATGTTTAATTAATGAACTTTAATTAATATTAATATATTAATAAAATATATGTCCTTTAAGGCTCAGACCCAATTATTTTATCAAGTACTTATCTCATTCACATGCAGGGCTTCTCCCCCATGGGCCAAATAGAGTCTCTTCTCCTCTCATTCTCTGTGGCCCAAACAAGCTCAGCGCACACCAGCAACAGCATACCCATGTGTCACCATAACAGAGGACACGATTTTGCACATGGAAATATGGGTGTAACTAATAGTTATGATTTTCACTAAAACTTAGTATTAGGTTATATAAAGATACTTGTAATATAAGACTTTATTGGCATGATGGGTTTTTTTTTAATTAGGCGCATATATATATACTTCACGATTTCTCTACCATATATGTTTAAAAAACTACAATGTAACATTTTTTTAAAAAATTACTTGTATTGGGTTATTTTATTCTATTCATTAAACATTAAATTTATTTTAAAAATAAATTAGTATCAAAACTCTCAAAAAATTAGCATTTTTAAACTCATTTCACCTTATGTTTCATAGAATTTCACTGAAGATTTTGACATGTAATTGAAATGTCTTTGTGTATTATACATGTATATGACATAATTTATTTTTAATAAAAGTATACAAAATATTATTATATACCATATTAATTCATGTATTATTTATCTTATAATTTATATATAAACATTGTTTTTAAAACTATTTGGGCAGTCAAATGAATTAAATTTTAAATTTTAAAACATTAAGACAGCTAGTGGGTTAGCTTATACAGAAAAAAATTTGTTTTTCTTCAAACAAGAAATAAAGTTTCTTTTGCCTACTCGCTACATAACTTAAACCTCACTTAAATACTGCAGTGATTAATTCTATACCACAATTGTATCTTATTGCTCAAACTCAAGCCTCTGCAAGGCTACCCATAAAATGGTGCAAGCACGTGCACTACTATACATATGCTACATTCATACATCATGCATGACTCAAACTCAACTACTGCTGACTACAGACTTTACTCCGCATGTAATATGCAACAATCCCAGCTCATGTCTCACAAAGCCAATGTAAAATTCTTTCAAAAATGTGCTATTCACTGTTTTGATGGTGTAGTAAGCATACCCAAAGTCTGTATAAAGCTCAGCCTAACACTGTAATTATGATTTAGTATTACAGACTATAAATTTCATGTGCTTTTCTGAAACTCATATTTAATAATAGGAACTTGGGAATTGTTAGACACTGTAAATTATTTACTTGTGTACCCTACCTACTCTTATTTCACATTTTTGGATCCTAACTAAAGAAAGTTTTTGAGAGTAATTATTTCCCCTTTAACATCATTTAGCAAATGGGAATTGTATGTCAAAGATATATCAATAAAACAAGATTTTAAAAATTGGCATAATCCTTAAATCTTATGCCAATAAAAAGAACTTATTTTTCCATACTAACACCAGGAATTATATATACCAACAGTCACAGGAGAACAATTGTATAAAAGAATTATATAGAAGAAATACAGAGTTATATTTTAGAAGCAGGCTCAACGTAAGCCCTGGATTCCTTACCTCTCTAAGACCCATCTTGGACTTAACTTCATGAAAACATTATTTAATAGGAAAGCAAAAGTTGCTTAGACAGAAAATATGACTTCAGACTATGTTTCAAAATCTGACCTTCTATGCCTGAGCATCAGAGCCAATTTGCCTGAAGTTTATCTACTGTGCATTAACAGCAAATTTCACTAGCCTTCCTTGTAACTCACTTGCCTTTAGGATTTTTATCAAAGGGGTGTATGATCAATACATCCGTTGCCTATTCTCAGTCTTGACGATAAGATACTTCCCTTTGCTTTATCTCATAAAACTAGGTCATGAATAAGTAAAGACTTAATATGCAACATTTCAAAGAAATCCTACTCCTGAACTCAGCTGCCTAGAAGCAAGAAACAATTTGATACCAGAAATATAGACATTTAATATATGCATAGGCTTCATGGTATTGGAAAAAACAAAAACCACCTAGTCACACCTGAAAAATGGCAAGACTTAAAAATCCATTCAACTAAGAGGCCCCAGACACCTTAAATAAAATTAGACATGTGAGATGTAAGAAAAGTATGGTAGAAAATAATTTTATAAAATAAATGTGAAACATACCTCTTGATACTGTTGAACTACTTGTTCTGGTGTATCTCCTAGAAAGATGTAAAAGTCCAGAATTCCACCAATAACTCTGTAAGTTACTACTGGAGTAGGCTGGATGAAAATTTCTACAAGTAAAATTGGAGAAGCATATATAAATAGTAAAAATATACACACTGATAAAATAATTGCAGTGTTTCATATTAACCACATATTTTTACACGGCTTTCTAAATAATTAAGGTAAAATAAGATACTGAAAATAGGAAGAATATAGGAAAAAATAGAATGCCACTATATATGAGGTTTATGATAGGATATCTCAGATGTTTCTTTTTACAGATGTTGGCAGAATCTTTCCCTGGATCCCCTGCATAGCAACGGATCAGTCCTTTTACAACAAAAATATTTTTTTTTTCTAAAATTGCATTTCAGTTAGTTATTTTAATTGAAGATTCTCTAAAAGATCTTATTATCACATATCAATATCCAAGAAAAAACTATAAAAGTTTTTACTGTTTTCTCAATGTAGACAATAATTGCCTGGATAACCATATAACATATTGTTCTTGCTGGGACATGGTTCAATTTCGTAGCTTTTTATTCTCACTGATTCATCTGTTAAACATTGGTATTGCACTCGCAATATTTAAAAAAAAAGATTCTACATTACTTGAATTATGATAAACTAAAAAATTAATCTTCCTTCTTTCTCTCGCTATATGGACCTTTCTTTTTTTGTTTGTAGTGGTATATTAACTTATCTTAATAAGTGAGGTTGTGGAAATAGGAATAATCTTTTTCGTGGATGTGTTTCAATGTTGCTCTGAAGGGAAAAGAAAGTGCCTGAATATCACAACATAGTACACTCTCCCCACTGATATGCAAAATTCCATTGTCATACTACTACAAAAGAAAGCTGCTTGTAATAATTTCACATCCTAAATCATTAACAATAGAGTTTACTCTGACATACAGTACCTATGATTGAAATAAGAGAGCGGTTCTAACATTTCAAGTTAAACCTCATTTAAATATATTGCAGATAAATTACTCTTACCCATTGCATTGCTGTTCATTAAGAAAACACCAAATGACTTTCCAGAATTATCTTCAATGCACATGAAGAATGTTTGATGGCCATATAAATTATTATTATTCTGTAAGGCAAAAATTTGAAAATTAATATTTGAAGTATATTTAAAATAAAAAAATACATATTTAAAATAGCCCTTATCTATTCCAATTTGTTTCTCTAATTTATCCTCATATCTCTAAACTAATTTTCTCTACTATACTTAACATATGAAACACTGTAGCAAAAATTAATTTATTTTGATTATTAATATGTTAATACATAAAATATATAACATATTCTTTAGACTATGAATAGATTACTTAACTTTCCTTTATGTTTTATTATGATTAAGTGAGTGTTAATAGGCTATTAATGATAAGAAAATGGCATATTTATTCATTATGCCCCACGTATGCCCAAGGCACTTCAGGAAATTCCAAGATATGTCTATCCTCAAAGAACTTCTGCAGTATGTTTGCTGTGAGCTAATGAGTACATGAAATGGTTGAGACCAATTGCAAATACACTTGAAAGGTAAAAGGAAAAAGAGTTCCTGGCTGGATATGGAAGGTCAAAGGAAAGAATATATGGAAAATAGCGAGGAAGTTCTCAGCCTAGTGTTTATTAAGTGTTCATTACAGATAGTGATGCTATAAAAAAAGATTGGTAGAATCATTATTAGTAGTTTATTAGTAGTAGCTCTCTACCAAATGAAGCTCTTTAAAGCAACAACCTACTTATTCATTTTTGGGGAATGAAATAGTTAGGACTGGCATTTTAAAAATCCCTAAGATGGGCGCCTGGGTGGCTCAGTTGGTTAAGCGACTGCCTTCGGCTCAGGTCATGATCCTGGAGTCCCTGGATCAAGTCCCACATCGGGCTCCCTGCTCTGCGGGGAGTCTGCTTCTCCCTCTGACCTTCCCCCCTCTCATGTGCTCTCTCTCATTCTCTCTCTCTCAAATAAATAAATAAAATCTTTAAAAAAAAAAGAAAATTATTTTTTTTATTGATTCATGATTGCTTTAAGTCAATTCTTAGTGATTTTTAAAGATTTTTTTAAAAAATTTATTTATTTGAGAGAGAGAGAATGAGAGAGAGCAAGCACATGAGAGGGGGGAGGGTTAGAGGGAGAAGCAAACTCCCTGCCGAGCAGGGAGCCCGATGCAGGACTCGATCCAGGGACTCCAGGATCATGACCTGAGCCGAAGGCAGTCGCTTAACCAACTGAGCCACCCAGGCGCCCCCCAAAAAAATAATTTTCTTAATGATAGAGTCTTTGTCCCGAAGAATCTCATATTTTAGAAATATAGACAAATATATACACAGATACTAACCTGTGGTTATTGTCATACTAAAATATGAATAAAGGGTTAGAAAGTAAAGACTAATTCTGCATGGGGAAGTTTGGGAGAAGTTCTTAGGAGGTTAAACTTCAAATTAGCTCTCAGTGACTTATTGTACAAATGATAAAGAACCTCAAGTTTCAGTACTTACAAAGGAAACTGATCCCCTGTGCAAATATTTAAACCTATGGAAGATTTTCATATGTTATGGAAGAGGAAAAAACAGGCATAGATGTACAATATGATGTCCAATGGATAGGCAGACACCATATCATACAAAGTGATATAGAACAGTTAGTATTTAGAATGATTCTAGTGTAATGACTAGCCATGGATAGATTTGTTTTTGTTTTTGTTTCTGTTTCTCAAGTAAGCTCCATGCCCAGCATAGAGTCCAACATAGGGCTTGAACTCACAACTGTGAGATCAAGACCTGAGCTGAGATCAAGAGTCAGACGCTCAACTGCTCAACCAACTGAACCACTCAGGCGCCCTGCCATGGATAAGTTTAAACATAAGAATGACTGAAAAGAGAATGACAAAATATAAAAAGAAAAAGAAAATATTTATAAACTAGATACACTTATTGAAGCATTCATAAAATCTGTTGGTTAACTTTTGAGTTAATTTAGGACTTTACTATAAATCCTCACCCCTAAAGTAAACAAGCTTCTGGATTAGGTATCACTGACGTCAAATAAACAATGGTTTCAAATAGGCTAAAATCATCATCTGCTCCAATAATTTTATTTATTAAAAAAAAAAGTTCCTGATGCAGGATCTAGTTACAATGTAGCTATAAAGTGCTGCTTTGTCTTTGCCCCCTGCTCAAAATAAAGCTGTTACCTTTCTAGCCCTGTCCACCATGGTGCTTAGCAGCCAGGGATGCATGGTCTCAGACATGTTTACCAAGTAAAACACTGACTTGAGGGGCGCCTGGGTGGCTCAGTCATTAAGCGTCTGCCTTTGGCTCAGGTCATGATCCCAGGGTCCTGGGATCGAGCCCCGCATCGGGCTCCCTGCTCAGCGGGGAGTCTACTTCTCCCTCTCCCTCTGCTGCTCTCCCTGCTTGTGCTCTCTCTGTCTCTCAAATAAATAAAATCTTTTTAAAAAAATTCATTGCCTTTGTAGAATTTTAGAAAAGGATCAAATAATCATACTACAGATAAGTAAACTGAAGTCCAGAGGGGTTGTTTGCTGAAGATCAAACAGCTAGTAATAATATTAAGTACTTTTCTAGGGGCGCCTGGGTGGCTCAGTCATTTTGCTTCTGCCTTCAGCTCAGA
Source organism: Neomonachus schauinslandi (assembly GCF_002201575.2). Taxonomy (NCBI): domain Eukaryota; kingdom Metazoa; phylum Chordata; class Mammalia; order Carnivora; family Phocidae; genus Neomonachus; species Neomonachus schauinslandi. The sequence continues at coordinate 97,522,028 of NC_058403.1, read as the reverse complement.
TCATGATCCCAGGGTCCTGGGATCGAGCTCCCTGCTCCACGGGAAGCCTGCTTCTCCCTTTCCACTCCCCCTGCTTGTGTTCCCTCTCTCGCTGTGTCTCTCTCTGTCAAATAAATAAATAAAATCTTTAAAAAAAATAAAAAAAATAAACACTGACTTGATGAATGGAAAAAAAAAAAGTTCCTTACATCACCAGGAAGTTGATCACGGGTGAAAATTGGCCATGTTTTCCAGTTTAAATCATGAAGAAATCTCTTATGAATATGTTCCCCAAAACCATAGACATATTCACTGGGAAGTTTGGTTGAGATCTGTAAATATTGGTCGGAGTATACCAGGGGACCAATGCTGGTGTCAAACCTGTACAATAAAATAAATAAATAAGTGATCTGGAAACATATAAATGTTCTATCAAAGAAGGGTCTATATGTTATCATCCAGAATATTTCATTTTAAATATGTCAGTCTTGAGCTGTGATCATTTCTTGGGAATATATGAATTACGTCATAAACAGAATTTGTTAATTCTATTGACACAATTTGCTTTATCACCACCAATATGATTCTTCGTTCACATTCTTTCTTTGAATCTTCATCACAATCTTAAAGCATAACTACCATTATCAATTCCATTTTACAAATAATACAAATAGGGGAAATTAATTCATGTTTTCTAAGCTGACAAACTGGTAATAAGTAAGCCAGATTTCAAAGCCAGTTCTGCCTTTCTCTAGAGACAAAGTTGTAAAATACAGTACCATACTGGCTTTCACACCTCTAAAATATATGTTAAGATTAAGTTCAAAATGATTTTTCCAAAATGAAAAAGACTGTATGTTTGATGCGTATCAAATATATACCACAAGAAATGTTCAATGGTATTTAATACTTTCATGATTTAACAAAACGTCAATTGTAAATTATCAAACTATATTTTAAGAAAAGTAATTACTAAGATTTGATCTTGACAGCTGCTTAGTTAATCTTCTTAGAGACATGAGAGCATTTATCTTGAAAATTACTAAATTCCTTGCCACAAATGTCCCCCAAAATACATTCATAATGAAGGCACTCAGGCAATATTTAATTTAATATATATTTATCATATATTTTTCATATATATATCATATATGCATATATGAAGTCCTTTAATATTACTATGGGAATTAGCCCCTTTCTGAATAGTAACTACTTTATCCTACAAATTGGCAACAGAATACGATAAACAATGCGGAAAGGACACAATAGGGGTTCTAATTATGTAAAAATATAGGCAAGGCTAAAATTCTATCAGTGAAGCTCTTTACCTTCACTTTTGGTTGGCCCCAATTTGTACATTTTCATTCATTTTCTCATACGTTTCATCCACAGGAAATAAAACCCATTTTCCATTATAATCTTTATAAGAATGTATACACACCCTCTTTGGGGAGGAAAATTATTTTTTCTGAAAATGCCTTAAAATTAAGGCGTTCCTAATTCTGTGATAGTAGAATAAAATTGACCAGTTATTTAACCTTATAGAAATGTAAAATAAGATACTTACAAAGTTCTCATATTGCTTTTTCTAATAACTTTGATGCTAAATGGATTTTCTATAACCTGCACATCATACAATGTATCAGTAGCTGCGGTTCCAGTAAATTCTCCTACAAACTGATGAGGAACTTCATATCTTCTATTATTTGGATCAGTAATCTGCAGAGATTTAAACAAATTAGCATTATTTGAGTCAAAATCATTATTTCACTTTCCAGTTCTGAATTAAGTATTAAATGCAAGTTTTGAATAAAAAATACTAAATTTAGTAACCTAATAGAGGAGCTATTAATCTAGACATAAACTTAATTTTAACATTGTTGAATGCTTATGCACAGAATTGTATAAATTGTCAAGGAATATAGAATTGATTATAAAAGTAATATATATATAATATAAAGATTTTTATTGACTGATTAAAAATATAGAGAAATTAATGATACTATTACTAAACATTTATTTTTGACTAGTATATTTTTGTGAATTTAATTATTCTCATTGCTTTTCAGTGTTCATCCCCTTAGGAATCCCATGAAGATTTTAAATTTTGCTAAAAAAACCCTCTTAATTCCTGTGAAATTGCTTTACAAAAGTACTATACAAAGGATATGTTGTTGTTTTCACTTCCAAATCCAAAAGACAATACAAGTAAACTACTTGCTTAAAAAATAGCAGGAATTAGTTTCTTTAAAATCGTGAATAAAAGTGATACCAGTAAAAAGAACTAGTAAGTAAAAGTCCCATTTATACAGCACAATTAATATGTTTCTCAAATTTTAAACTAATTATTCATCATAGTCTGTGGTTGAAATAATAAAAATGACTAAAGTTTATTGAGTGTTTATTCTTCTCAAGACACTATATCCAATATTTTACATTGACTATATTATGAAATTCTTCAAAAATAACTGCTGGACGAACTGTTCTCATGTTACATTTCAGGAAACAGGTTCAGGAAAGTGGAATAACTAGTTCAATTAGTCCTTTGCTTTGGAATAAATATTCCTTAAGAGGGAAAATGTCTTGGTAAGATGAAGGGTGTGCTCACTACTGCTTTTCATGATTAACTCCCCTATATAAATAAAATCCAAACCTTAAACCGGAAACGATTGGGTGTCTGATTTTGAGTTGTGAAGAGAACACTAGGAATGTCATTTCCAAATAGCGTAGGTGAAGATATCCTGTTTAATGTGGCTTCAAGTCCTTAAAGGAAGAAAAAAGTTGGCATGAGTGATGATTTTGTTTATAAAGATTAATAACTATTAATTAGCTTTATAATTATATTGCCTTTATCACAAATAATGACTTCTTTTATTATTTGGAAGATACAATTATGCAAAAAATAAATCCTTGATATAAGCAATTTAAACATTCTTGTGTACAAACTTCCCATTTGATTCTATTTAAGATATTTTTCCAAAGAAAAATTTTAAATATATTTTTTGTTTTCCACTTAAAATATATTATATTGGATCACCATGAGAACATTTCTCACCAGTACTTGTTGTTGTCACTTTGTCAACATTGTAGCCATGGTTATCTACGAAGAAGCACCAAGGAATAAGAGAGTGATTCCATGGCTTCCAGCAGCAACCTCGCATGGCACAAGCTGCCTGATGAAACATTTATAGAAGGAATCATAGTATTAGTACTGTGATCATGTGTCAGTCCAACATTCATTCACTCCAATAAATGTTTGAATTAGATGTTTGAAAAAACAAGCTTCTTTATTCAAGCATATAATATGTTAAAATATCATCTATTCTCTTGTTCCTTTCATTTGGCAGAAATAGCAATGAATTAATTACATCCTACCAGAGACTGATGCTCTGAGTTGTGATTTATCAAATTAACATGTCAACACACATTATTAGAAACCTATGGTTTTTCTTGTTTGCTTTTAATTTTTTTAAGAATTTATTTATTTTATTTTATTTATTTGACACATAGAAAGAGAGAGCACAAGCAGGAGGGAGAAGGAGAAGCAGACTCCCCACTGAGCAGGGAACCTGAGGTGGAGCTCGATCCCAGAACCCCAGGATCATGACCTGAGCCAAAGGCAGATGCTTAACCAACTAACTACCCAGGTGCCCCAACTTCTATTTTATTTTTTATTTGAGTATACTACTCAAAGCAATCTACAGATTCAATACAACCCATATCAAAATACCAACATTTTTCACAGAACCAGAACAAATAATACTACAATTTGTATGGAACAACAAAGACCTAAGTAGCCAAAGTAACCTTGAGAAACAAGAACAAAGCTGAAGGTTTCACAATCCCAATTTTTGTTTTTTAAAGTTCCTGCCCTGGGGCACCTGGGTGGCTCAGATTGTTAAGCCTCTGCCTTCAGCTCAGGTCATGATCCCAGGGTCCTGGGATCGAGCCCCACATCGGGCTCCCTGCTCAGCGGGGAGCCTGCTTCTCCCTCTCCCTCTGCCTCTCCCCTGCTCATGCTCGCTCTCTCTCTGTATCTCTCTGTCTCAAATGAATAAATAAAATCTTTTAAAAAATAATTAATTAATTAATTAATTAAAAAAATAAATAAAAGTTCCTGCCCTGGGCACCTGGGTGGCTCAGCTGGTTAAGTACAGGACTCTTGATCACAGGTCATGATCTCTGGGTTGTGGGATCCGGCTCCCCGCTCAGCGTGCAGAGCCTGCTTGTCCCTCTCCCTCTCCTCCCTCTCTCTTTCTCTCTCTCCCCCAAATAGATAAATACATAAAATCTTAAAAAAAAATAAAAGTTTCTGCCCTATGAGTAATTATAATCTTTTCTGTTGTCATGTAGTCAACCCAGAAAAATTGAATTCTTTTTTGTGTATCAATTAAGTATCAAACTGCAAGTGAGGCTATAAAGATGAAGACATGCCCTGAATTCAAGCCTACATAAAATGCTTAAGGCAGTTATTTCCAGCCACTTATTAGTTCAGAATTTAAGTAAACTAGTTAAACTAATTTTATGTGCCAGGTGTCGCAACAAGTTGCAGACATTTCATCCAGTGAATAACGCAAAACACTGAACTCTTGAGTAGTTTTATGATCTGTATGGAAAGATTGTGTGAAGTGGAAAAAGTTATATATACTTATATAAAAAGTGGAGCCACATGGTAATGCTGTGTGTTAACATTCGTATAATTAAAAATATACTTAATATTTGAATTTAATAGTGTGACACACTTTCATAATTTGAACATCTGTGAGATGTTTTTTCGTGGTTATTTGCCTTGAATAGAAGTTTATAGCCTACATTTTTAGTAGCTGACATGCTAACTTCTCTCCTACTTTAACATCAAATTAAAATGGCTTCAGGGTGCCTGGGTGGCTCAGTTGGTTAAGCGACTGCCTTCGGCTCAGGTCATGACCCTGGAGTCCCTGAATCGAGTCCCGCATCGGGCTCCCTGCTCGGCAGGGAGTCTGCTTCTCCTTCTGACCCTCCTCCCTCTCATGCTGTCTCTCATTCTCTCTCTCTCAAATAAATAAAAAATCTTTAAAAAAATAAAAATAAAAATAAATAAAATGGCTTCAGATACACATACACATGCACACACATGTATACACATACTTACATGTCCATTGCAAATGGAAGTATAATTGGACCTGATATTTTAGAGGGTCATTATCTATCAGAATATAAAGTATGTGTGACTTCTATCAGGAAATTTTCTTTCTAGTTATAGAGCTTATAGATAAACTCCCAACAATACAAAGAGATAATTACATAAAAATTGTTATTTACAGTAGTATTTTTTTATTTTTTAAAGATTTTTTTATTTATTTGACCCAAAGAGAGAGAGCACAAGCAGTGGGAGCAGCAGGCAGACAGATAAGCACACCCCCTCTGAGCAGGGAGCCCGATGCAGGGCTGGATCCCAGGATTCTGGGATCATGACCTGAGCCAAAGGCAGACACTTAACCAACTGAGCTACCCAAGCACCCTGCAGTATTCTTTCTAAAAGGCTTTTAAAAATGTTGATACAAGGGGCGCCTGGGTGGCTCAGTTGTTAAGCATCTGCCTTCGGCTTGGGTCCTGATCCTGGGGTTCTGGGATAGAGCCCGGCATAAGCATCAGGCTCCCTGCGCAGCAGGAAGCCTGCTTCTCCCTCTCACACTACCCTGCTTGTGTTCCCTCTCTTGCTTGTCTCTCTCTGTCAAATAAATAAATAAAATGTTTTAAAAAAAATGTTGGTACAAAACAAAGAGGTAGGATTACATGTAGATATACTGATTTGGGAAGGTGTAAAGGTGCTAAGAAAAAAGAAATAAGTAAATTACAATCATATTTTGCTAAAATAAAAAAATATACAGTAAAATGGAGTTACATGAAATTCTTCCAAACATACTGTATTGGATTCCTAGGTCTGCTGTAACAGCCATAAACAGGGTTGTCTGAATCAACAGAAATTTATTCTCTCACAGTTCTGGAGTCTAGAAGTCCTACCTCAAGGTGGTAGCAGAACCATGCTTCCTCTAAGGCTCTAGGGAAGACTGCTTCCTTGTCTGTTCCTAGCTTCTGAAAGCTCCTGGTAATCCAGGATTTCTTGATTTGAAGAAACCTTACTCCAATCTCTACTTCTATCTTCACACTGCTTTCTTCCCTATAGTTCTCTCTATGCATCCCCTTCTCTTATAAGGACACCAGCCATTGGATTTAGGCCCCACCCTAAGCCAGCATAAACTCATTTAGCATTTAATTACATCTGCAAAGATCCTATTTCCAAATAAAGTAATATTCTAAGGCTCCAAGTAGACATAAATTTTTTGGAAGACATCACTCGTACCACTACATATACACACCAAAACATAAGTTTAAAAATGTATATCCTCATTGTTGCTTTTAAAATATGAATAATTTTGGTTTATTTTATAAGTATAGATTTTGATACTTGTTATTTATATTGTTATTCTGCCAATTTTTCAAGATTTCAGGTATTTTCCCCTATTATTTTAATTCCTAATCTATTTTTAAGTTTTTATTTAAATTCCAGTTAATTAAGATACAGTGTAATATTAATTTCAAGTGTATATAAAATACAGTGATTCAACACTTCCATACAACACCCGGTGTTCATCACAATTGCCCTACTTAATCTCCATTACCCCACCCACCTCCCTTCTGGTAACCATCAGTCTGTTCTCTATAGCTAGAAGTCTGTTTCTTGATTTGCCTCTCTCTCTCTTTTTTTCCCCTTTGCTCATTTTTTTGTTTGTTTGTTTGTTTCTTAAATTCCACATATGAGTGAACTTCAATTTTCTTTCTTCTTAATTTGAAAAAAACAGAAAGTAAAACAGATTAAATATGCATCAGTAGGTATAAATTTTGGTAGGTAAAAATACATTTGTTTTTTGTTTGTTTGTTTGTTTTTTAAAGATTTTATTTATTTATTTGAGAGAGAGAGAATGAGAGAGAGCACATGAGAGTGGGGAGGGTCAGAGGGAGAAGCAGACTCCCTGCCGAGCAGGGAGCCCGATGCGGGACTCGATCCAGGGACTCCAGGGTCATGACCTGAGCCGAAGGCAGTCGCTTAACCAGCTGAGCCACCCAGGCGCCCTAAAAATACATTTGTCATGTTTTTATTTTTATTATATGTGTGTAAGTATGCATATAGAAATATATGTAATAATAGGTATATTACTATATAGTGGATTGATTGTATTATGGACTGAATTGTGTCCCCCCACAATTCATATGTAGGAAGCCCTAAACCCTTTGCCCCCAGTGCGACTGTATTCGGAGACAGCGCATTTAAGGAGGTAATTAAGGTTCAATGAAGTCATAGGCTGGGGTGTGAATCTGATAGGACTGGCGTCATTGTAAAAAGAAGAGACTTCAGAGCATGGTCACATACACACTCCCTCTCTCTATCTGGGCATGCACAGAGGAAAAACCATGTGAAGACACAAGAATGCAGCTGTCTACAAGCCAGAAATAGAAGTATTGCTAGAAACCAACCCTGGGCGCCTGGGTGGCTCAGTCCTTAAGTGTCTGCCTTCATCTCAGGTCATGATCCCAGGGTCCTGGGATCGAGCCTTGCATCAGGCTGCCTTCTCCGCGGGAAACCTGCTTCTCCCTCTCACACTCCCCCTGCTTGTGTTCCCTCTCTCGTCCTGTCTCTCTCTGTCAAATAAATAAAATCTTTAAAAAAAAAAAAAAGGAAAGAAAGAAACCAACCCTGATGGCATCTTGACTTCTAGCCTCCACAAGAGTGAGAAAATAAATGTGTTGTTTAAGTCACCCAGCTTGGCATTTTATTATAGAAGCCCAGGCTGACTAATACACTCTGGCTAGAATTATAGCTGCTCTTAAATTAAGTTCACCTTCTTTTCTTAAATGACAAATACATGTTAACTGAAATTTGCTAAATTCTTAAGTTTAATTTGTTTCGCATTGAAAACACTCTTTAGCAACCTGACAGGCTGACATTAAAAATAGTAGGCATCAAAACCTTAAACCATTGGCTTTGAAATGTTGTTCCCCTTTAAGATTTTAGCAGCCCATATTGTTCCTAATAGAATTCTATGTTAAGCTTCAATTGTTTCCTAAAGAGAATATACCTAAAGAGAATATCTGGCCAATTATCTTAGCATGTCACAGTAAACACTATTTATCTAGCTCTTTTATCAGTAGGTAGGCTATAAAGACCTACTATTCCTGATGTTGTCCTAAGAAAAGTCTCGTTGTTTTGCAACTTTTCATAGCAAATTAACCAGAAAAGTATGTGTTAACTATGAGGTAACAATGGTAAGATAAGGCTAATAGAAATTTTATAGTTCATTTAGTTATTTTTTTATGATAGAAACAGTGAGAGAGGTGAGATTCAGATATGTCTATTATAGATTTAATATATATTAGATATGCATATTGCATGCATAAAATAATACATAATATACTGTAGATATGCATATTACATTATAATACATAAAGTATAATATTTAATATGCACAGATTAATATATTTACATTATATAGATATCATAATATATTATAGATTGCATATAATATATAGATATTACAAAATATGAACACACACACGTTCGCACACACATACTCTCATTGACCTTTATTTCCACGTATGTTATGAAGACCAGGAAGAGTGAACTTAGGGTTACATGAACCTATTAAGTTACCCTTAATTTTCTCCATTTGAGCTTCCTCTCCCATACTACCAAAAAATTAAAAAATAAATAATAATAATTTTCCAAAAAATCAGTATTACTTAATTTTCCAGATGCTTCTTAATGCCATCATTATAAATACTTTTATGGAGCATTCATATTGTCTCTAAAACGTCTTATACTGTCAAAGGTTATATTTTTTTAAGACGTAGATTTGCAAAGATAGAATTTCTTTAAGATTTTTAAAATTAACAATAGCTTATTAAGCATGGAAAAATATTAACTTGTTAATTTATTGAATAGAAGTAGAGAAAAGCAAACTCATCAATTTCAATTATCTCTCATCTCTTTATATGGAGCTATAATAAAAAGATAAGTGCAGCTTAATTGATGGCTAGATCTTTAAAAATATGGAATTGATCCAATACTGAGCAATTATCTTAATTTAATTAATATATATTCATAAAAAATAATAAAGTCTTTTGTGGCAGACCTGTGTTGGAAATTGTTCTGGAATGCAGTTTATTCTCTCATTGATACGATCATTTAGCTCATTTGGACATTTTCCTAAACCAGGATACGTGGTGGTTGTACGAGTGGTAGGTGGAGTTGAAGTAGAATTACTAATTGCTAGGAAAGAAAGAGGTTAATAAAATAAAACAGGGTGTTAATTTTTTTCAGATTTTGGGGATAATAAATACCTTACATTGAAAGACAAATGAATTTTCATATATAATAAAAATAAAAATAAATTTTACACTAATAAAAGACCCACAAATTCAAGTCCTAGTCACAAAAGGAAAATATCCAAACGATATTTAAAAATTGACTGTGCAGAGCCTTATTGACTGTTTCTGCAGAAAAACAAAATATTTTCACAGAAGGTCTTGAGGTAGATTCAAAAGGAAGCAAAATGTCCATTCTACCACATTTACGAAAAAATGTGTTTTATAGATGAAGAAAGAAGATGGCGTTATATGGATGAGAAAAGAATATAGAGACAAGAATTAGAGTAGAAGAGAAAAGTAGGAGGAAAACAATATTTTGAAGTGAATAGAAGAGAAAGCAAGGAACTGCAAAGAAAAATAAATCCCAATTCTATATAATAAGAACTTTCCAGCAATTAGATATGGGTAAGATAAAATGATCATGTCACAATGTAGTGAGCTTTCAATTTACTAGGAGCAGGTAAAACAAATGACTAATGGCAGTAGAAAACTAACTATGATTAGACTAAAAGATAATCTGTAACAGTCTTTCTAATTCTGATTTGGTCAAGAGAGAATGATGAAAAAAGAGGTTAGGTGGATCAGAGTAGTATGCATTTACTCTAAATTAGGATAGAAATATTCAGAAAAAAAAGATAAACACTTAGTTTTGTTTCACCTTCCCTCTACCTGTTTTTGTTATACATCCTCTCTCTCACTTAAAAAAAAAAATGAGACTAAAATAAAGAGGGTATTCCCCCAGATTTTCCACCCTGCCCCCCAATTTTGCAAGTATCTGAAGGCGAGAGCAAAAACCCATGTCTTCCTATTAATAAGAAGAACCTCACTAAAAACATTAGATGATTATTCCACCTTCCATTATCACTTTGATCCCTTTGCCTCTTCACAATTTCTCAAGCAACACAATGTGGGGAAGGTCATTAATGTCAAAGCACATAAATTGCTTAATTACAAGATCTTCATTGAAATAACTGTAATATAATGGAAAGAAAAATTTGGAATAATTATGTAACTTACCTGAGATCTGTCTTCACATGTTTCATCTCATGTAGATTACTTTTAAAAATTCATAACTATTATGGGGTAAATTTTATTTAACTTCATTATAATGTGCAAGTATTTTTAACATTACTTACCTTCAACAGCAGGTGTCCTAGTTGCTAAAACAGCAATTAGGGCAATAGCTATTACAGTAACTACAGCAAAAAGGACAATCAGAGAGATTTCTAATCCAGTAAATTTCTTCTTTGCCATCTAAAGAAAGAAAATATATATTTCAAATGTAAAATATATAACTACAGTAAGCCACCATCATTATCATAAGAGTATATACATCCCTCTTTTTTTAACTAAGTACAACACAAGCAGAGCTACAGACTTATAATCTAAAATAATGAACATTGGCAAAATGTAAACAACACATGCAATTTTTAATAAATAGAGTTACACATTATTGCAGTAACTAAGATGAAACATAAAGGGAAGAAAAGATCTCCAAGCAGATGTGCCTTGCTCTCTCATGTTAGAGCCTTTCTCAAGTTAAAGAAATCTGACACTTGCACTGTGTCCCCTAATTCTCATTATTTTTTGAAGAAGATGTTGTTATCCACATTTTGCCCATTAGGAACTTCAACCTTAGAGAAAATAAGCTATTTTCTCAAAGTCAAAAATTCTAGTTCTTCCTACTTTAAACACTGTCTCTCGAACTCCAGCACTGCTTTCTTATAATAATATTGAGGAAAAGAATATAAATATATATGGAATACAAATATAAAATATTGTGGAAAATGTATAGGTATACAATATATATTTGGGGGTTGTGACTTCAAAAAAAAAAAGGTTTGAATTAAATCATCTCCAATTCCTCCCTCAAAATGTAAGTATGATATACGAAAATCTCATATCAAACATGTGTATTTATTTTCTGATGACATTATGTATTTGAGTTAGCATACAAAGGATACCTAAATGTAGATTGGGAAGAGCTTTCTTCCAGTAATTATCTTAAATTTTATTTGTTTAGTTTAGTTCTGACTATAACTCTCTTATCTCTCGTACTCTTCAAGTTTCCCTGATTTTTCTGTATTCTATGATTTTTATATAAATCTTATTTCAATAGCATATACTCAGATAGGAATTTGGAATTTCTATGGTAAATGCTTTAATAAATTGCTCATTTTATTTTTTTTGAGTTTTTATTTAAATTCTAGTTAGTTAACATACAGTGTAATATTAGTTTCAGTTAACATACAGTGTAATATTTGTTTCAGGTTTACAATATAGTGATTATAAATTGCTGATCTTAAAATATTTTGGGGGGGCTTCTCACATTAGGCTCTTCTCCTGTAATTTTTTAGGTTAGTTCATATATAGAGTTGCCCCAACCTAAAAACGTATTTTCCCTTTTTCATATCTTTCTACAACACTTAATCATTCAAAAGGCCTATTGGTTCTATCTCCAAAATATTTTCAGAATTATACCTTCATCTTATCTCCACCACTGCAACATCTTTCTTGGGTAACATGCCTTCTTAAGTACATGCTATTTAATCTTCCTTCAACCCATCCACATTTGCTCTTCTAAGTTAGTGCCAATTTATGCCTCAATCAAATGCCATGTTCTTGGAGAGTCCTTTCCTACTACTCTTATAGGCAGAGTTAATCTATCCTTTTTCCATTTTACCATGCCACATAGCATTTCTATTGCCCTTATTAATATATATGTTAATTTCCTTAATTGTATTGTTATATTCTTTTTTTAAAGATTTATTTATTTGTTTGTTTATTTATTTTTGAGAGAGAGAGAGAGGGTGGGAGGGAGGGGCAGAGGGAGAGAGAGTCTTAAGCACTCTATGCTGAAGGCAGAGACCCATGTGAGGCTCGATTTCACAACCCTGAGATCACAACCTGAGCCAAAACCAAGAGTCTGACACTTAACCAACTGTGCCACCCAGGCACCCCAGGATTTTTATATTCTTTTTTTTAAATTTTTTTAAAAGATTTATTTATTTATTTATTTATTTATTTATTTGACAGAGAGAGAGAGTTAGCAAGAGCAGGAACACAAGCCGGGCAGTGGGAGAGGGAGAAGCAGACTTCCCGCAGAGCAGGGAGCCCCATGAGGGGCTCGATCCCAGGACTCTGGGATCATGACCTGAGCCGAAGGCAGACGCTTAACGACTGAGCCACCCAGGCGCCCAGGATTTTTATATTCTTAATAGCAATAATCATGGAAGTAGTTCAGAGCCTGACAACAAGTCAGCACAAATTCACTTTTAAAAATATACTTTATGAATGAATGTTTAAAGACTAGCATTCAAGCTTAGCATATGCTTTCCTATTACACATGTATAAGCTGTTTATTGCATCTGTAATCTTCAAAGAACCCAAATATAAACTAGACTTAATCAAAGTGGCAGGAGATATATGAAGCTGTTAAGAAAATGAAACTGAATTGCTCAATGTTATGTGAGAAAGGACACAGTTGCATTTAATGTTTAACTTAAATAAGTTTGTCTCACTCAAAGTAATATCTTACTTTGGTATCAAGAAGTCAATAAGGATCGTGCCTTTCTATTTTTAAGAAAAGTCTAAAAGCAAAAATGCATATTGTTATGAAGCAAACCTTTTATCTTGAAGAATTAGAACAAAATTAATGTATTAAAATTAAATTACTCTTGTGAGTACTCATAAACAATCAGTACTAAAATTGTTCATATGCTGTAAGTGGTAATTACAGTGATCACTTTTTGGATCACAGTAATTTCAAGCAAAACATTTTCAGGAAAATTATATATTGATGTCCTTTCTGTGTATGTTTATTTTCAAAATGAGTAATACTTTATTAGATGGTAACTTGACTGATCTTTAAAAGTTTTGCTAGAAAAGATTAAATGTTTTATAACTGTTGTATTCTATTCCGCCTATATATATTTTCCTAAATAAAATACATTAAGTCATACTTAGAGTATTTGTACATATTTCAAAATATTTTTGAATCTTTTTTTCTATATGAAGTAATTAAATAAACATGCTTTGATTCAACTTAGTCTGACAAAAATTATAATGAAGAGCTGGGCAAAGAAAATTTTCTCATATCTTAAAAAAAATTAAAAATATTTTCTCCTGTTTTAGTACAAGAGATATATATACATTTAAAATGGCAAATGCATATATGTTATCTTTTCTATTTTAAACAAGTGCCAATAGACAGGAATATTGCTAACATGAATTAAGGGAATAAGTAATTATTTGGAAACATGAAAGAAACAAAGAAATATGATCTGTAAACTTACCTTATTTCATAGCCTGTTCTGTTTGCTCTGTTGTACAAGAGTTGGGTGAGGCTGCCAAAGTAGTGATCAAGGAAACTGTTCAGCTATATATTGAGCTATTCATAAAGTTTTATTGTATCTTCACCAGCCTGTCAGTATTTAATAAACTTCTGTTCAACATGCAGTGGAAAAAGACTTAGCCCTGAAAATAGTTGCATAAATATTTCTGTTTAGGAATCTAAGTTAATTAATAATTGTGCCCTCAGATAGTCTTTGATTTCTGGAAGCTATGAACTAGTCCAAGAACATAAAAGTATTTACTTATATTGTTTTTTTTTCTTCAAAATTTTATTTCTTTCATTATTTAGATGTTGTTTGGAAATTGTTTTACCTAATTATGTGAAATTGTTTTACCTAATTATGTGAAATTTAAACTATCACTAAAAAGTAGAAACATTGGTAAGCTAGGATCTGAAAAACATTTGCAGGAATTAACAATTAGAAGGTAATATTTAACGAAGATATATAAAATAGGTATAAAATAGAAGATAATTTAAAAAGTAACGATTAAATAAAAGTTATCTCCTGCGTCTCATTATTAATTTTAAGGTTGAAGGACTGAGCAAATTCATTAGAATAAAATGTAAAAGAAGAGATATATAAATAAGTAATCTAGAAATAAAACCAACATTTTATTTATATTTTTTATTTAGAGCAAAAATTAAATTATCAAAAATTATACTAAACACCATTTCATACAGTAAAAATTATAATATCAGTTACATTACTGGTTTAAGCCACTATAGTGTTTAAGTGTTTAAGATCAAAGAATTTGATACAAATTTATTTACCAAAGATAAATAAAATATGATTTCAATCAATGTGGAATACAAGAAACAAAACAGACAAACATGGGAAAAAGAGAAAGGGAGGCAAACCTTAAGAGACTTTTAACTATACAGAACAGAGTGTTGAAGGAAGGGAGGTGGGTGGGGAGATGGGCTAAATGGGTGATGGTTTTAAGGAGGGCATTTGTTGTGAGTAGCACTGCCTGTTATACGTAAGTGATGAATCACCAAATTCTACTCCTGAAACTAACATTACACTCACAAGACACCTAGGTACAAATGCCACCTCTACTACATATTCCTAAGAAACTGGGGGCAAATTTGTTAATGCTTTAAAGCCTAAGTCTCTTCACAGAGAGGAAATAAAAATACCTACCGGTAGAGTCATTATGAGATCAACCCTAAAACTGAGGTTAGTTGTTTTCCCTGCAATTTAAGTTTTCTGACTGGTTCAAAATAAAGTAACTAATTAGCAAATTGTCTACCCTTTTTTCCTCTTTTAAGAGTGAGATCAAACACTACAGTTTCTCACCTCTTTGAACTGACACTGTAAATCTGTCAAGTTTTAATTAATCATCTTTTAGATTTACTTTTATGTGTAGAAATAATTTAAGTAATAGTGTTTGTCCTCTCAATTTAAAAAGCTTTATGTGATTTGAAATTTTCATGCCTTCTATGTCGTATTCAGGTTTCCATGTCTGGTGCT
Organism: Neomonachus schauinslandi; assembly: GCF_002201575.2. Lineage (NCBI taxonomy): Eukaryota > Metazoa > Chordata > Mammalia > Carnivora > Phocidae > Neomonachus > Neomonachus schauinslandi. The sequence continues at coordinate 97,506,816 of NC_058403.1, read as the reverse complement.
GTGAGCTGGCCTTTGCCTTGAACAGTTTCTTTTTCTCTCTTTGGTCCATATCCTCCCGCCCTAACTCTGGTTCTACTCATTAACTTTAAGACCAGGGAAGTAATGGACTCATGAACTGCTTAGAGGTAAATTCAGACAAAACTACAATATAAAGGTATTCAATTATAGACATAACGAAGTTATATATAGTAATGAAAAAATGTGTTTTAACTTAAAACATATTGTTTTTATCTAAAAATAATTGTGAGTTTTAATTTTTCTTACTTATTAATATAAAAACTGTGCAAAAATTTAAAATGGCATGAAGTAAATTAATAAAAGTTGAGTTAGGTAGGCAATAGGCAGAAAAAGTTGTAAACGCCAGCAGTGACACTGAACTATACTTAAACTATACTTTTACTAAACAGGACAGGTTATTGTTCAACTACTCTCTTTATGGACTTTGCCCTCTTTAGACTTTGCAATGTGCATTTCAGAATTTCAAACATACGGTAGTTAAATCATACACATCAAACATACACTTTGGGTTAAAAGTTATATGATTTATAATCCAATTTACAATAGCACCAAAAACAATAAGATACTTAGGAATAAACCTGACCAAAGAGGTGAAAGACCTGTACCCTGAAAACTGTAAAACACTGATCAAAGAAACTGAAGGTGACACAAAAAAATGGAAAAACATTCCATGCTCATGGATTGGAAGAACAAATATTGTTAAAATGTCTATACTACCCAAAGCAATCTTCACAATTAATGCAATCCCTATCAAAATACCAACAGCATTTTTCACAGAGCTAGAACAAATAATCCTAAAATTTGTATTGAACCACAAAAGATGCTGAATAGCCAAAGCAGTCTTGAAAAAGATATATATATCTATATATAAAGATATATAGATATAGATATATATATATATCAGCCATAAGGATTAATGAATTAATGAAATCTTGCCATTCGCAATGACGTGATGGAGCTATTGCATATTATGCTAAACAAAATAATTCAGCCAGAGAAAGATAAATACAATATGATTTCAGTCAATGTGGAATACAAGAATTAATGAAATCTTGTCATTTGCAATGACATGGATGGAGCTAATGTGTATTACGCTAAACAAAATAATTCAGTCAGAGAAAGATAAATAAAATATGATTTCAATCAATGTGGAATACAAGAAACAAAACAGACAAACATGGGAAAAAGAGAAAGGGAGGCAAACCTTAAGAGACTTTTAACTATACAGAACAGAGTGTTGAAGGAAGGGAGGTGGGTGGGGAGATGGGCTAAATGGGTGATGGTTTTAAGGAGGGCATTTGTTGTGACTAGCACTGCCTGTTATACATAAGTGATGAATCACTAAATTCTACTCCTGAAACTAAAATTACACTATATTTTAACTAACTAGAATTTAAATTAAAAAAATTGAAACAAACAAGAAAAGACCTATCCATCCTAGATCATTAACCTTCCTCTGAACTATAAAATGAAAGAGAGGGAGGAAGATTTAAGATAGTGGAGCAGTAGGGGGACTCTGGGCAGCTTCGTCTCTCAAACACAGCTAGATCAACATCAAATCATTTTGAACAACTAGGAAACTGATCTGAGGATTAAAAGAGCAATCTGCACAATTTAGAGGAAGAGAACGTAGCAGCTGCAAAGTTTAGAGACATGAATTGGGGGTGAGAAAGACCATGGTGCCATGGAGGGAAGGGAGCCCTTTTTGCAGAAAGAAGATGGGAAAGGAGGGAGAGAGGGGAAGAGAGAGCAACGCATGGGGATCACGCAAGAAAAATACTCCCCCAAGACCACTGGCTGGGGAACTGAGAGGAACTGACTATGGCAATTTTTTTTCGCAAACAGTGGCACTCAAGTTCTGAGGTTTTAGAAGGCTGCGCCATTTGCCAGAGTCAAGCCAGGCAGGCAGTGGTGCTCCGGAGAGGGAGGGTAGAGGCCTAGGAGCAGACAGTGTGGTGTGGGGATGCCCTGGGTTGCCCTGGGACAGAACATTCCCCTTCCTGTAGCACATTTGGAAGAGGGTATATTGCCTCTCCAATGACAAGGGACCCCGTGGGCGCCATTGAGTAGCCACTCAAAAGCAGGAGACAGAGGTGCACAGAGGGCAGATAACCAGGTAGTAGCTTTTCACTGTGCTTCACCATAGACTCCAGGCACTTGTGTGGTCATGCAACTGCTTCTCTGGGTCAGAACGACACCTGGTGCAGAGCTGCAAGGCTCTGGGTTGGGTCCACACCTTGCCAGGTCCTTTAAGATTTGGAGTTTTGAATCCCAGCCACATGCCAGAGATAAAACATAGGAGCACTGTGGTACTGGATGTGCCAAAAGCCCGGGCACAGACAGGCTGAGGGCAAAGGGCTGATGGAAGCCTGGAATAAATAAAGGAGGGGAAGTTGTTCGCTTTTCTGTTTGGGTTTCCTGAACACCAGTGGTCATGAGTTCCCTCCCCTGGCACAAGAGGGCAGGATGATGCCATTTTCCACCCCTGTCCACGGGCACAGTAGGACTTCAGCGAGCAACACAGCACCCCCAGTAGAGGCTGGAACCCCTTACACCAAACCACATCCCTCTGAGATCTGCATAGGCATCTTTACTAGGGCAGGTCTGAATGTGAGCCAGTGCATTGGGTCTCTCCCCCAGAGGACCAATACAGGTCCCCTGCATGTACCAAGTCTACTGACCATAGAATGCTGCAAAGTGTCAGCTTCAGTTCAGGTAGAAATAGGACCAAGTTTTTGGGGTTTTTTTTCCCCTTTTCTTTCTTTTCCTTTCCTTTCCTTTCTTTCCCTTCCCTTCCCTTCCCTTCCCTTCCCTTTCCTTTCTTTTCTTTTATCTTTTCTTTTCTTTTCTTTCTTTTCTTTACTTTTCTTTTCTTTTCTTTCTTTCCTTTTTCCTTTGGAATCAGGCTTATAGTTATTTGTTCATTTGTTTGTTTCCTTTTCTCATTGTTTAGATCAGGTTCTTTCTTTCTTTCTGATTTCTTTCTTTTCTTTCTTATTTCTTTCTTTCTTTCATTCTTTCTCCTTGGAATCAGGCTTACAGTTTTTTTGTTTGTCTGTTTGCTTTTTTGTTCCTTTTCCTTTTCTCTTTTTTTGGATAAGGTTTTATTTTTTTTTTAGTCAGGCTTATTTTAACAAACATATTAAAGCACACCTAGTTAAAGGTCCAACACTCACTACTGCAATCAAGGAGAAACTCTGTAGATGACTAATTTGTGGGAAAGAACAGCCAAAACACATTAGCAGAGTGCACACAGCATATGCCAAAAACACTTCCTGAAGCACCAGGCCATGGACAGTTTATGAACCCTTCTTAATATAGCATTACTCTCAGGAGCAGGAAACAACAAGCTTTTGTAACATGCAAAAGACAGGAACCTAGACAAAATGAAAAGATGAATGAATTCTCCCCAAAAGAAAGATCAAGAAGAAATCACAGCGAAGTATTTGCTCAAAATAGATATAAGCAATACATCTGAACAAGAATTTAGAACAACATTCATAAGAATACTAGCTGGTCTTGAAAAAAGCATAGAAGATACCAGAGAACCCTTTGCTGCAGAGATAAAAGACCTGAAAACTTGTCAGGCTGAAATAAAAAATGTATAACTGAGATGCAAAACCTACTGGATTAAATCAAAACGAGAGTGGAAGAAGAGGAATGAATAGGTGATATAGAAGATAAAATTATGGAAAATAATGAAGCTGAAAAAAAAGAGGTAAAGAAAACTATTAGATCATGAATATAGACCTAGGGAACTCAGCAATTCCATAAAGCACAACAATATCCATGTCATAGGATTCCCAGAAGAAGAGTGGGGAAAAGGGTCAAAAGGTTTATTTGAACAAATTGGGGGCGCCTGGGTGGCTCAGTTGGTTAAGCGACTGCCTTCGGCTCAGGTCATGATCCTGGAGTCCCGGGATCGAGTCCCGCATCAGACTCCCTGCTCGGCAGGGAGTCTGCTTCTCCCTCTGACCCTCCCCCCTCTCATGTGTTCTCTCTCAAATAAATAAATAAAATCTTTAAAAAAAAAAAAAAAAAAAAAAATTATAGCTGAGAACCTCCCTAGTCTGGGGAAGGAAATAGGCATTCAAGCCAAGAGGCACAGAGAACCCCCCTCAAAATCAGCAAAATCAACACCAAGACATATCACAGTGTAACTTGCAAAATACAAAGATAAAGAGAGAATTCTGAAAGCAGCTAGGGACAAAAGATCCTTAACCTACAAGGGTAGACACATAAGGTTAGCAGCAGACCAACCCACAGAAACTTGGAAGGCCAGAAGAAGGTGAAAAGATGTATTTAACATTCTAAATGGGAAAAATATACAGCCAAGAATACTTTATCTAAAAGGCTGTCATTCAGAATAGAAGGAGAAATAAAGAGTTTCCAAGACAAACAAAAACTAAAGGAGTTGGTGAACAATAAACCACCTCTGCAAGAGATATTAAAGGTGATCATTTGAGTGGGAAAGAGAGACCAAAAGCAACAAAGGCTAGAAAGGAACAGAGATAATCTACAGGAACAACTACTTTACAGGTAATACAATGGCACTAAATTCATGTCTATCAATAATTAATCTAAATGTAAATGGACTAAATGCTCCAATCAAAAGACATAAGGTATCAGAATGAATAAAAACAAAACAAAACAAAACAAAAATAAGACCCACTGAGTGCTGCTTATAAGAGACTCATTTTAGACCCAAAGCCACCTCCAGATTGAAAATGAGGGGAGTGGAGAACCATCTATCATGCTAATAGACATCAAAAGAAAGCTGGAGTAACCATACTTATATCGGACAAACTAGATTTTAAACCAAAGACTATAATAAGAGATGAAGAAGGGAACTATATCATAATAAAGAGGTCTACCAAGCAAGAAGATCTAACAGTTGTAAATATTTATGCTCCCAACATGGGAGCAGCCAAATATATAAATGAACTAACAACAAACTTAAAGAAACTCATTGATAATAATACAGTAATAGTAAGGGACTTTAACACCCTACTTACAGCAATGGACAGATTATATGAGCAGATCAAGGAAGCGATGGCCTTGAATGACACACTGGACCAGATGGACTTAATAGACATAGTCAGAACATTTCATCCTAAACCAGCAGAATACACATTTTTTTAAGTGCACATGGAACATTTTCCAGAATAGAACACATACTGGGTCACAAATCCGGCCTCAACCTTACAAAAAGATTGAGATCATACCATGTATATTTTCAGAAGAAATGAACAGACATTTTTCCAAAAAAGACATTCAAATGACTAACAGACATATGAAAAAATGCTCAACATCACTGATCATCAGGGAAATACAAATCAAAACCACAATGAGATATCACCTCACACTTGTCAGAATGGCTAAAATTAACAGCTCAGGAAACAACAGGTGTTGGTGAGGATGTGGAGAAAGGGGAACCCTTTTGCACTGTTGGTAGGAATGCAAACTGGTGCAGCCTCTCTGGAAAACAGTATGGAGATTCTGCAAAACTTTAAAAATAGAACTACCCTATGATCCAGCAATTGCAGTACTAGGTGCAATTGATACAAAGGATAGGGATTTATACAAAGGATAAAAAATTTCTACAAAGGATAAAAAAATGCTGATTTGAAAGGGCACATGCACCCCAATATTTATAACAGCACTATCAGCAATAGTCAAATTATGGAAGGACCCCTAATGTCCATTGACTGATGAAAGGATAAAGAGATGGTATAAATATACAATGGAATATTACTCACCCATCAAAAAGAATGAAACCTTGCCATTTGCAACAATGTGGATGGAACTAGAGTATATTATGTTAAGCAAAATAATTCCGTTAGAGAAAGACAAATATCATATGATTTCATTCATATGTGGAATTTAAGAAACAAAACAAATGAACATAGGGGAAGGGAAGGAAAAACAAAATAAGATGAAATAGAGAGGGAGGCAAACCAGAAGAGACTCTTAACTATAGAGAATAAATTGAGGGTTGCTGGAGGGGAGGCGGGTAGGGGGATGGACTAAATAGGTGATAGGCATTAAGGAGGGCATTTGTTGGGATAAGTACTAGGTGTTACATGTAAGTGATGATTCACTAAATTCTATTCCTGAAACCAATACTATACTATATGTTAACTACCTTGAATTAAATTTAAAAAAAAGAAAAATAAGTATTTTTTATTTTGCCTTCACCTATTCCTCATCCAACAGTTATGTAGATCTGACTTTTTGACTTTTATTATTTTCTTTCTCTCTAAAGAATTTCTTTTAATATTTCTTGCAAGTTGTGTCTATTTCGACATATTCCTTCAAATCGTGTTTGTCTGAGAAAGCATTTCTCCTTCACTCTTGAAAGACAATTTTTGCTTGGAACAAAATTCTAGGTTGGCAATTTCTTCTCTTTCAACACTTTAAATATTTCACTCTACTCTCTTTTCACTTACACTCTTTCTGAGAAGTTGGATGTAATTCCTATCTTTGCTTCTATATAAGTAATTTGTTTTTAAACTATGGCTTCTTCCAGCATGTGTGTGTGTGTGCATGTATATTTTTTTCTCTTAGTTTTCTATAGTTGGAAAATGATATTCATGGATGTGGGGTTTTTTTTGAGGATTTATTATACACAAAGTTTTATGACCTTCCTGGATCTATGGTTCAGTACCTGACATTAATTTGGGGAAACTCTCAGCCATTATTGTTTCAAAGATTTCTTGTGTTCTTTCTTTTTTCTCCTTCTGGAATACCCATTATGAGTATGTTACTCCTCTGTAGTTTTCCTACAGTCCTTGAATATTCTGTTCTATTTTTTTTCACACTCTTTTTGTTTTTCAGTTTGAGTAGTTTCTATTAGGATATCCTCAAGCTAAGAGATTCTTGCCTGGGCCACTTACCATCTACCAACAAACCCATCAAAGACATTCTTCATTTGGTTACATGGTTTTTCATCTCTAGAACTTATTTTTGGTTCTTTTTAGGCTACCCATCTCTTTTCTAAAATTATCTGTATGTTTTTGCATGCTTTCTGCTTTACCCATTGGAGACATAGCTTTCTAATATTTTTGTTATATTCCAGGTCTGATAGTTCCAACATTCCTGCCATATCTGATTCAGGTTCTGATGCTCTATTTCTTCAAACTGTTTTTTTTTTTTTTTGGCTTTTAGTAATTCTTGTAATTTTTTTCTTGACAGCTGGATATGAAGCACTTAGTATAAATAAAACACTACTGTAAACAGTCCTTTATTAACCTTTTGGTAATGTATAGGGAGAAGGATAGAATTCTACAGTGCTATGAGAAGGCCTCAATCTTTTAGTGCTTCTAGACTATGAACTTCACACATGCTCTTAGTTTTTTAGCTTCTCTACCTTAGATGGGACAAAATAGGCAAAGGCCAAGCTCCTGGAAGTAAAACTCAAAAAAGTGTGAGAGCCCTTGATGACTGGGCCCCCAGTTTTTATCTCTCAGACTAGTCCACATTGAGCTCCCATCAATTCATCAGTTGTGGTTGAGGTTTCCATACCTTGGCACTGGTTCCCATAGAGCTTTGCGCTTAATTAGCAAATTCCAGCAACTTACATGGCTGACTAAAAACTACATTTTCTTTCTAAATATTGTTTTTCATCAACCTCCATATTACTATAATAATAAAATAGAGAGTATATCAAGGGTTGAGGGTGATAGGAGAAAATGTAGTGAGATCATTCTCTCTGGCAATACTGTGCTACATTCTTAGAGAAATGATATTCCCCTCATTAATGCAAGGTTGCTAATACATCTGGGAAGTGTGATGAAATTGTCATGGGTATGACATTTACTTTGAATATCTTTACTGAAACTTTCAAAATAAGGTAAAAAATGTACACTTGAAGCTGCTTAAGCGAACCATCAGGTTTTATTTATTCTTGTTCTAAAAAAAAAAAAAGTATGGAGAATACTTGTAACTTGATTTAACTTTTCTTTTACCATTTAGAATAAGAATCAAGTCCCACACTACAATATAACCAATCAAAGTATCCCTTTTTAAATATAAACATGTTTTAAAATAAGAAATACACAAAGAGTGACTTTCTGTGTCTTTCATTTTGTCATCTTTTCTCCCAAAGGCCTAAAGAAACAATTTTATTTGTGTTATTTTAATTCATTAAAAATTTATTTTTCTCACTTAAGTGGCTAAGATTATATGATCCAGGCAATTGCAGCAGATTCTGACACACTATTTGTAAAAAAAAAAAGTAAAAATAAGTGTAAAAAAACCCTCAAAACAAAAACCAGTCATGATTTAAGGAAGCAATACTGATCAAAACCTATGACGATATAATTTAAGAAGTGAAGTGCTTGGAAAATAAAATAGGATAGGATCTGATTATCATAGGCCATCATAATCCTATAGACTTTAAGGATGAATCTTCATTTTGCAGATGGTTTTTGTTTGCTTGCTTTTTGTTTTCCTGTTTTAATACTTTCTCCTCTTAATTTCTGGTGTCTGATGATGTGCTATATTTTAAAAAAATAAGAAATCGACTGACTCTTATTTTCTATATATTTTGTAATTTTAACTACAATGGAATGACATCGAGGTGTTTTGGGTTTGGAGTTTTAGCCAATTAAATGTTTTGTCTATTAATTTGAATTTGATTTATTTAAATTATTTTAATTAAAATGTTTAAGATAAGGAACATTAAATAGTATCTAACTTACCATTTGGTTATTTTTTTTTTAATTTATATTTCCACCCTTCATACTGGAGAGCCCCATATATATCACATAGAAATAAATCAATAAATTTTAGATAAAGTTAATTAATAAACTCTACAAAACCCCAAAGAAGAAAATAATACATTCTCTCTGCTGTTAGAAATGTTATCCTGCCAAAGCCTGTAAGAAGAAATTTATTTCTCTCCTTTAGCTTATTAAAGTTGGACAGACTGCTATCTGTAAGAAATGTAAGTTAACATTTTTAGAAATAAATTCACTTCACCTTATTTACAAGAATTTTATTCTGTATAAACAGTGTTGATATTTAAATCTTACTACTTAGAGCTCAAGTTTGATGTTCTGTTATGAAGACTTTTTTTTTAACTTTTCCACACCTCTTTTCTTACCTTAACTGTTAGCAATTTCTATTATTTCTGAAACTCCATATGGTACCTTACTTTCTCTCATGTCTTTATTTTCTAATTTGTTTTATAAATATTTGCATATAGTTGCCAATAGTCTTACTAAGAATCCTTCAGTGTTCTAAACCACTTAGAATATGGCCTCATACTAGTTAGCTGTGGCCCATCAAATAGTGAATACTCAGTAAATATCACTGAATACATTAGCAAGTGGCCCTATTTATTTATGTACAAATCTCTCAGTGATAACAAAAGAACTTAAGAGAGCTTATATAAATCTATGAAACATCATAGAATATAGTATTTATAATCAGTGAATGGCAACAAGACAATAAATATAATTAGAAGAAATCAGGATTGATGATAATGACACAATTCCCTGAATATTTAAGATCAATGACCATAAAATTTGTTCTATGCTCTCCTGTAACCTATGCCAAATGAAAGTCAGAATCATTTATGTAATTTCCAGTGTTCATTAGCTAAAATAAAGCCTTCTGTTCAGGAAGTTTACACCAATTTCCTATACTTAGAGTGTACATATATTTATTTCAGGTACATTTTTTTTGTATAGGACTTAAATAATCAAAATCACATCATATTGTTTAGATTTTCTAAGGCAATGAGTTTCGTTGGTTTGTTTTTTTCTACCGCTCCTCAGTATAAGCCTAATGAAAAAAATGAAAAGTAAGTTTAATATAGTTAATCTTAAACCATAAATAATTTAAAAACAGCATGGCATTTCAAGACTAAATTTTTGCTTATCTGGCTTAATTCAAGTATATTTTAGAATGCCTAACTTTCCTGTTTTCAATTTTTAATCCAACTACACCTTTTGATATATACTGACACCCCAAACCACCCATGTGTTAGAATCTATACCTCTGGACATCACTAGGTGAAAAAAATATTCTGAGCAATCATAAACTGAGATACCAAATATCTCATAAAATGAGATACCATGCTGTTGCACAAACATGGCTTTACTAACAAAAATAACAATGCTGCTTAAACTAAATTGAAAGTTATTGTCCAGTAACATTTGGTATCTCAGTTTATGATTGCTCAGAATTTTTTTCTTTTTTTACCTAGTGATGTCCACAGGTGTAGATTCTAATACATGGGTGGTTTGGGGTGTCAGTATATATCAAAAGGTGTAGTTGGATTAAAAATTGAAAACAGGAAATTTAGGCATTCTAAAATATATATTTGGATTAAGCCAGATAAGCAAAAATTTAGTCTTGAAATGCCATGCTGTTTTTAAGTTATTTATGGATTAAGATTAATTATATTAAACTTACTTTTCATTTTTTCATTAGAGGGTAGAGGGATGGGTTAGCCTGGTGATGGGTATTAAAGAGGGCACATTCTGCATGGAGCCCTGGGTGTTATACGCAAACAATGAATCATGGAACACAACATCAAAAACTAATGATGTAATGTGTGGTAATTAACATAACATAATAAAAAAAAATTTACCCATACTTTTAAATAAAAATAGTGGAAAATGGAAAAAAAAAGAGAGAAAGTTCTCTTATTAGTGACAACAAAGTATAAGTTTCCTATAATTAGGACATCCTTAGGTGTGATTAAAGTTGCAAAGATTTCCCTCAATCTGATGGTTGATGAATTTAAGTAAAACAATTGTGTTTTCAAATGTGAATATGTACAAAATCCCAGTAATAAATGGTACTGAATCTAAAAAAGCAAAATGTAATTTGGGGTCATTTAAAATGTTTTTAACTCTCTGGAAATAGAAATCATTAAGACCAGAAAATTGGCTTTAGTACACATTATCAGGACTACATTTTTAGTATTAAAATAGGATGCTCTCTATATTTACTAAAATGAAAAATCTGTATACATTCTCAGAGTATCAATGCCTCACTAAATTGACCACTTGATAAGAATTAATTGGCAATGACATTGGTTACACTCCCCAAGAAGCACCTCCATTATTGTTTTCTGTTGTATGTATTTGAATGGTCAGCTGAAAGATGGTACTTTGATACCTTCCTGCAAGCATAAAGGAGCTGACAAGAATATACCTGAATTCCACTCTCCTGTACATTTCTTGCTTTTTCATCTCAGAAGTGAAGTGTAGGTAGGGTGGAGTGGCAATAATTCAACCATATATAGCCCAAGAAATTTCATGTGTATGTGTGTGGATGTGTGTGTGTTTAAAAAAAAAAAATGCAAGTACTTAGGCTCTAAATCTAGACTTTTCTTCTACCTAGCAATATTCTTTATTTTCTTTTAAAACAGACATTTTGGGAGAATATGAGGAAAGGATGCTAGAAAACAAATTGATTAGAATATATATGTATATATTCAGTTTATTATAAGATAGGAAAGATGCCTAAAATATCACATAGTCAAGTATCTTCATTATGAGAAAGTAATATTGAGAATTTGTGTTAAATTAGAAAATAGTCAAAGCTATTAATAGACATAAAAAATAAATATATATGTATATATATTAGTTCCTTAATCTTAAAATTATTTCTGCAACGTAAAAATAATTAATCATGAATAAAATGTGATTATATCAATCTTCATGATATCCACATTTCAAAGACACAACTTGTCTTATGAACAAGCACTGAATATAAATATGGTGTCTAATCATAATTAACTACTAAATAAGAATCCATAAGAAGATGGAATCATCTGGGAGTCTGGGTGGCTCAGTCCATTAAGCAGTCTGCTTTCAGCTTAGGTCATGAGCTCAGGGTCCTGGGATCGAGCCCTATGTTAGGCTCCCTGCTCAGTGGGAGCCTACTTCTCCCTCTCCCTCCACCCCTCTTCTCGGCTTGTGCTCTTTTGTGCTCTCTCTCTCTCAAATGAATAAATAAAATCTTAAAAAAAAAAGAAGATGGAATCATCTGCATTCAATATAGCTTTTCATCAGAAATTGGTATACAAACAAATACATTTATTTTCAATTATAATTCAGGGTCATGAAACCAATACATTCCCTGTAGTTTCAAGATTGTCTTGTACTTTTTTAGAAAGTGGACATTACTAAAAAATAAACATAATTTTCTGTTCCTCAAAGATTTCCTACACTAAAGAGATACTAAAGAGATATTTTGGGGGAAAAATCATGTTAGAAAAAAAATGCACCTACCTGATCTATAAATAAAGTATTTATTTGTACTAGTATATTAGTTAAAATATAATTAGATATTCATCTTTGTTTTCCAAATAGAATTTTGAGGAGTCACAATATTCACTTTCTGAAAGTGGACTCTTCATATTTTTCATGACTGTCAAGGCAATATTGAGCTAGATCTTAAAAGTTAGAACAGCAAAAAAATAGTATGGTTTATACACTTTCAATATTACTTTGGAGCTCTGTTCTTTCTCAACATCCCTTCCCTCAGAGAACTCATCCTTCAATTGTCAACTCTATACTGAAAACTGCTAAATTTGTTTTTCTAGTTTATCTTTTCACCAAAACTACAGTGTGCCTTTCTACTGTACATTTTTTTCTTGTTTCATCTTCTCACCTAAACTGCAATATGCCTTACATTCTACTGTACATTTTTACTTGAATGACTTCATCCTTCAAAGTCAAATTAAATTCAGAATTTTTCCTGCCAAATTTCTCCTAAAATGTTTCAAGATATTTTAGTGTCACCATTTCTATTGTAACCATCCTCAAAATCTACCCATCATCTTTCATGCTTCAGTTCTTGCATGAAGCATTTTGATCATCTCAGCTCTAAAGGCTTTTTCTTTTATCAGAATTTCTATAAACTTCAAAAAATACATTTAAGAGTAGGTACAGCCACTCTGGAAAACAGTATGGAGGTTCCTCAAAAAGTTGAAAATAGAACTACCATATGATCCAGCAATTGCACTACTGGGTGTTTACCCCAAAGATACAAAAATAGGGATCAGAAAGGGTACGTGCACCCCAATGTTTATAGCAGCAATGTACACAATAGCCGAACTATGGAAAGAGCCGAGATGTCCATCGACAGATGAATGGTTAAAGAAGATGTGGTGTATATATATATATATATATACATACATACACAATGGAATATTATGCAGCCATCAAAAGTAATGAAATCTTGCCATTCACAACGACGTGGATAGAACTGGAGGGTATTATGCTGAGCAAAATAAGTGAAACAGAGAAAGACATGTATCATACGACCTCACTGATATGAGGAATTCTTAATCTCAGGAAACAAACTGAGGGTTGCTGGAGTGGTGGGGGGTGGGAGGGATGTGGTGGCTGGGTGATAGACATTGGGGAAGGTATGTGCTATGGTAAGCGCTGTGAATTGTGTAAGACTGTTGAATCACAGACCTGTACCTCTTAAACAAATAATACATTATATGTTTAAAAAAAAGAAGAAGAAGAAGATAGCAGGAAGGGAAAAATGAAGGGGGAGGTATCTAGAACCCTCAGTTTGTTTCTCAGAGTCCATAGTCCAGAGTCTCCGGGGAGACGAACCATGAGAGACTATGGACTCTGAGAAACAAACTGAGGGTTCTAGAGGGGAGGGGAGTGGGGGGATGGGTTAGCCTGGTGATGGGTATTAAAGAGGTCACGTACTGAATGGAACACTGGGTGTTATACACAAACAATGAATCATGGAACACTACATCAAAAACTAATAATGTAATGTATGGTGATTAACATAATATAATTTAAAAAAGTAGATAGATCTTGTTTTGCTCCCTATTGATTTCAGGTGTGTGGGACATAGCTATCAATAATATGTGCTGAGAGTCACTTGGGTGGCTCACTTGGTTAAGTATCTGCCTTCAATTCAGGCCATGATCTCAGGGTTCTGGGATTGAGTCCCGAGTTGGGCTCCCTGCTCAATGGGGAGTCCGCTTCTCCTTCTCCCTCTGCATCTCCCCCTCACTTGCTCTCTCTCTCTCAAATAAATAAAATCTTTAAAAAATAATATGCGCTGATAGATTTACCTAGATTGTCTTCAAACCTTACCAAACCTTGCTAATAGAATCTATAATTACCATTTTACAGATGGCTCATTGAGACTGAGAATAATGTTTATGCCAAAAATCACAAAGCAAGATTTGGGTTTAATTCTACACTGATTTGTAATTTGAAGAATTTTATAGATCAAACGTTTTCTCCTAATATATCAAAGAACACTTTATTTTTCCTTAAGTGCTACTCCACTCTGAAAATAGAGCAGAATTAAATTAACTGTGAATTGACCAGTAAGTTAATGAACATGACTCTAGCAAAACTGAAACTAGGCTATTTGATGAGAAGTAAAGCAACACCAGCTTGCAGGGATAATAAAATCATTGTGCATATATGACTATAATGAGTTATTTATAGTCACAATTAAAACCTACTGAATCATATAGATAATATTCACAGAACAATAAAACCTAAAATCAAAAGATAGTTTTCCAAATATTAACACGTGAAAAGTATATAACACAAAATACTGGAGATAGTATTTGAAAAGGATGTCATGATGAATTTTGAATTGTGTATAATACCTAATTTATTTTTTTGATGTTATCATTTTAGCAGAGCATCAAGCTTGGGAAACACTGAAGGTCCTTCAATATAGTCTTGATCATAAATCTATATTGGCTAAAAAAAAAAATCATAGTATTAACATCTCAAAACCCTTCCTATTGAAGGGAAAAACCCCAAGACATGAAATATAAGGATTGTGCCTTAGGACAGAGGGGAGCAGAGAGTCTCTTTCCCTGCTCTTAGCAGCTACTTGAACTAACAGAGATGATTCACTGGGAAGCAGTAGAGTTGTGGGTCTAACAGTGCTGACAGCATCCTAAGCAGATAATTCTTAGGCTTTATTCATGGCTGTTTCCTAGCATTGCTTAGCATCCTTTGGTTTTCCACCCTTTTCCTGAACTTCCAATTGATATTAAGAGCCAAAGTTTGCACTTGATTAAGCAGTTATACAAAAATTAGGCTAATAATCTTAGTAAGCATCCATATATCCTGAATATAAAAAATTAAGAAAATAATCACTAGAATCTCCTCAAAATATTAGACAATGAAAAGTCATTTAATCCATATGATGATAACCAAAATGTGCTCTAACTTCTCAAAGTGTCTTCAGAAAAACCAATAGAAAATGTTACATGATTAGCATTTATTATGTATTAATTTATATTGATAATACTTTAAATTGGTAATCCATATAGGAAACCAATCCCCTACTCAACTAATCCCCTACTGTCCTTAATTAAACAGGACAGTCTATTCTCAGGCCATTTCCAGTGACTGTTTCCAGTTGCCTCAGCAACTTTAGATACTAAAAGCTCACTTTGAGACAATTAAGCCATAATGGGGAAAAGAGACCTTGAACAGTTTTGGCTTTTAACCTCCTAGGGCACCAGAAGCTGAGAGCAGCATCAGTCCGTACAAATATCCTTCTGTTGAGGAGAAGGTTTACCAATAATAAAAACTACACTTCAGTATCAAGTTTCAGGAATTTGGAAGGATTACCAGATCCACATACAGCTCATTTCATACCATTGCCATGTCCTTTCAGTTTGTTTCTCAATCCCCTGCATCCTTTAATTTTTCTACATAAAAGTATATAGTTTTTTTTTCTTAAGTCCTTAAAATAGAACTTTTGAAAATTAGCCTCAGAATATAGACAGCTATTTACAAATTTGTCTCTCAAGCTAGATCACAACTTAATTTGAGAGTGAGAATTACATACTAATGTGGACTAATTACCTTTCTGTTTCTAAAGTGTTATACATTATGAACACTCAAAAGAAGTGGGTTGAAGTTACCCACATCTTTTAAACTAAATCTACTGATAAAAACTTTCAAGGCAGAGGATGATAGGGAAAAAGAGGGAAAAAAATGAAACAAGATGAAACCAGAGAGGAAGACAAACCGTAAGAGACTCTTAATCTTAAGAAACAAACTGAGGGTTGCTAGAGGGGAGGGGGTTAGCAGATGGGGTGGCTGGGTGATGGACACTGGGGAGGGTATGTGTTGTAATGAGCATTGTGTGTTGTGTAAGACTGATGAATCACAGACCTGTACCCCTGAAACAAATAATACATTATATGTTAATTAAAAAATAAAATAATAAATAAATAAATAATAAAAAAGTAGATGGAAGGTAAAAATGTATTAAAATTAACTTTAAATTAAAGAAATACAATAACTAAAATGTCAAGTGACTTTATCATAATACTAATGACACCTCAATATAATTACCAATTTAGTTCCATCGTCAATTAGAATCTAATTGTTCACTTATTTAATTTCTGATGAATTAGAATCTCTATGTGACATCATATCTGTCTTATTCTTTGTGGTACTCCTCAATAACAGAACACATTATATAAAGATTTTAAAATTAATGATAAAATCACTCTTATTCAACAGAGCAATTGTATTTTCATTAAAGTGTGTGTGTGTGTGTGTGTTGGATATTTATCTTTGGTTTTATATTCCCAGTCAAAACCTAGCTCAGTTCCTTTCTTTCTTTTTTTATAATTGAAGTATAATTAACATACAGGGTTATATTAGTTTCAGGTATAAAATATAATGATTCAACAATTCTACACATTACTCAATGTTCAACAAAATAAGTGTATTCTTAATCCCCTTTATCTATTTCACCCATCACCCTACTCACCTCTCCTCTGGCAACCATCAGTGTGATCTCTGTATTTAAGAGTCTTTTTTTTTGGTTTGTCTCCATTTCCTTTGCTTGTTTTGTTTCTGAAATCCCACATATAAGTTAATTCATATGGTATTTATCTTCCTCTGTCTTACTTATTTCACTTAACATTATACTGTCTAGGACATCCATGCTGTTGCATATGGCTAAATCACATTCTTTTTATGGATTAGTAATATTCTATGGGATGTGTGTGTGTATTCTTCATTCATCTAGGGATAGACACTTGGGTTGCTTCCATTCTTGGCTACTGTAAATAATGCTGCAATAAACATAGGGGTGTGTATATCTTTTCAAAATATTAGTGTTTTTATTTTCTTTGGGTATATAGTGGAATTACTGGATCTTATGGTACAATACAGTATTAATATGCTTAATACAAAATTCAACTGAATACTTCCTTTAGATATACAGAGAAATAAAATGTAAAATAAAAATGTTTTTAAAATATTTTTATGTTAATTTTATCAGAGAGCTATGAAAAATTATCTCTTCATTCTGCTTTATGGTATACAATGTTATTTTGATGGGACTAGGGAATTCAAGGTGCATAATAGAAGAAACAATTATTTACTGTTTATCATATCTCACTTAATTTTAAACTATTATTCAATAGTTTTGTTTCATTTCTAAAAATTAAAACAATTTTCTATTTCAGTCTTGAAAAACAAGAAAATCACTAGGGTCCACAATTATATTTGAAGAAAAAATGGTTGAAAACTTCTCAACATTAAGGAAAGAAATAGATAACCAGGTAACCAAGTTCAAGATTCCCAATGGCCTCCAAGTAAAATGATCTGCAAAATTTCACACAGAAATACATCATAATGAAATTGTCAAAATTCAAAGACAAAGAGAAAATTTTGAAAGCAGCAAGGAAAAAAGTAACTTCACATTCATGGGAGCCCTCATAAGACTAACAGCAGTTTCTAAGCAGAAATCTTGCCAGTCAGAATGATATATTTAATGTGTTGAAAGAAAAAAATAAAATAAACTGTACTTCAAAATTAAGAAGAACTAAAGGCTTTCCAGATAAGTAAAAGTGGAAGTTCATTGTTACCTGATTGGCCTTACAAAGAAGGTTAGAGGAAGTCCTTCAAGTAGGAGGGGGGGGTGGGAAAGGACACTAGAAAACAACATAATAGCATAAGAGAGTATACAGCTTGCTGGTAAAGATAAACAAAGACAAATAGAACTGTAATACTTTGGCAGTGGTATATAAGTGCGTTTAATTCTGGCACAGGTTGGTATAAAAATAACTAGAACATTAAAAATACGATACTGCGAAGACGGAAGACATCCTATGTCCATGAATTGAAAGACTTAACATGTTTAAATTGTCCATATTATTCAAGGTGATCTTCAGATTCAATGAAATACGATCAGTCCCAGAGGCAGTTTTCTGCATAAATGGGCAAAACAATCAAAAAGCCTATACAGAACAAAAGACACCAAATAGAAAACAAAATTGAGAAAGAAAATCAAAGCTAGAGTTTTCAAATAACCTGACACAAGTCAAACTCTATTATTTTGGACAAATGCTAGACTGTTAATGTTTCTTCTAAGTCTGTAATATTACTAAAATCAGTATACATAAGAACAAAGTTTCATAAGTGAAATTACAATTCTAAATAAGAAATATCAAATTGTGTTCTATGCCTTCCTTTAATACCATGTGTGTTCGCTAAGCTTTATTTTAATTTGCCATATGTTTAAGTAAAGTGATATAGATATGATGAGAACAAAATACACGCTTACAAGTCACAACATTTTCCTTTTCATTAATAACTTAGGAATAACAGGTAAAAAACAGTTGATCTATTGGTTAATTATTGTCAAAAAGCTTAACTTACTATTAAGTTATGCCGAAATGAAAATATTTGACATTTGACATGTTTTGGATTCCAATGTCAATGCATTTAACTGCTTCAGGAAACATTTTGCTGCTAACCTCTTTCTCCCAAACCATAGATTAAGTACAGTTAACAATCAAATATCTTCAAGGGTTCACTTATATTTGAAGTAAAATAAAAATTAATACAAATGTTTATGTCAAAATCATTTCTTTACTACTTTAAAATTCATAATCCTGGTTCTTAGAAAAGTACTGATTCCAATTCTTGAGAAGTTTTGTTGGAGTAATAAACTCAATGAAAAGTAACTACTGAAGTCCTCATCAAATCAAAAGTAGAATATTTCTCCATTTGGCAAGGGTATGTCAGTTCCTTTATTATTAGGCCTGTTCTTCCGCTTCCTTCACATATGGAATTCACCTGTGTATAACACAGACTATCATCTTTTCACAGTTATTTGAGACTTCAAATAGAAATTAATGAATCCAGACTTTCAGGAGGTTCATGTGAGAATATTTATTAAGCCTCTATTGTGTATTAGACACTTTACTAGAAATTTACATGAATCACTTGACACCCTCTGATTTGGGCTGTATTATTATCTCCAAATTACGGAAATCAAAATTTATGTTAGAGAGATTAAGTAAATTAGACCTATAATTTGTTACATATGCACTTTCCTAATCTGCTATGCTATTTGTATTAGCTAGACCAATGACTCTATAATATTTAATTTCAAGACCCCTTTACCTTCTTAAAAGATACTGAAGTTCCCAATGAGCTTTTGATTATGTGGATTTTATCTATGAATACTTAACACATTTGATAGAAAAAATGAGAATTAAAAATATTAAGTCATTTAAAAATATTGGTAATAATTCATCACATGTAAACATAAAAATATTTTCTGGAAAAATATATTGTACAAAACAAAAAATAATAAGGGAAGTGACATTGTTTTACATTTTTTTGCAAGTCTCTTTAATGTTCAGTTTAACAAAAGATAGTTGTATTCTCATTTCTGCCTTGGCTTTCAACCTGTTATGTTATTACCTTTTTCATACACTTGTGAGAAATTAGAAAGGCTTATAATATATTTGTATTATTATAACAAGTTTTGAATTTATGGAGTCCTTGATTGGTCACCCTTGCAGAACCACTGTACTAACATATCATAAATACCTAGGGTACATCTACCTGTCACAGATCATTTAAATTTATTCCATTATTATAAAAAGACACTGAAAAATATACTTTAAAAATAGTTTATAAACAGAATTTTTCACCAAGAAATTATGCAGTTTTCAAAATGTCTGACACGTGGTGATCTTTTAATAAAATCAGTTAATATTTTATTATCAATATTAACATACTGTCTTTACATTGTCTTTATCTGTTCTTATGTTTCCCTTACATGTCCTTAGTATGATCATAAAATATGGCTTTAGGAATAAAGCCGAAGGAAGCTATTTAATGATGAATGTACATATCACATTTTCTTTCATACTGCAGACATTTGTTACATAATAAGCCCTGTGCTAGCGTGTCAGAGGTAACAATAGATCCAAGCCTGTTAAAAGATATTAACAAACATTTCCCAGAAAGTTGGGGAAAAAAATACACCTAACTAGCTAAAAGTGTCTGATGGAAATAGAGAGGAAAGAAATTTCTATGTCATACCAACCTGTTAAAAAGTGAAATACTGTGCTAGTTATAAACTATGTATTTCTGATAATGACCAATAGATTTGACCAAACTTTTTACTAATGCCAAATGGGAAACATGCATTAGTTATGGAGAAAAAAAATACTTTTTTTTTGTTCTTCAACATTGAAGGAATGGAAACACTAAAGACAACTATTGCAATAGTCTAAAACCACTAACTAGGCTCTGATTTAATTATAACTGACAGGACATTGTTCATAGGAATGAAACCTTTTTAAAAGGATAATGTGTTTTCTCCTTTTTCTATTGATTTTATATGAAAAAAATTCAAGTATTTCCATTTATAATTCAGAAAAGTGTGTCTAGGAGAAAAATGTATAAATGTAATTGTTGGTACACTATAATACAATGAAATATTTTAAATTCATGTATTTTTGATAAAATACAGCACTGAAAGACAATTTTATAATAACTAATTTCCTACAAGAAGGATATAACCATAAAAT
Source organism: Neomonachus schauinslandi (assembly GCF_002201575.2). Lineage (NCBI taxonomy): Eukaryota > Metazoa > Chordata > Mammalia > Carnivora > Phocidae > Neomonachus > Neomonachus schauinslandi. The sequence continues at coordinate 97,485,968 of NC_058403.1, read as the reverse complement.
ACAGATTAACAACATAAAGTTCACTGTGATAAGAAAATCAACAACCCAAAGTGCACTGTGATAAGAAGATCAAAGTGCACACTCATTTTCCTCCATTAAATTATCTGTTTTGTAGCAATTGTATTTAATGAAGACATTTTACCTCCAGAAACCCAAACATGTTCTCACAGGGATAGACCACATTCTGGACCATACGACATACCTTTACAAATTTAAAGCACACACACACACACACAAATACAGTGCTCTCAAAAACCATGGAATTAAACCTGAAATTAGTAACAGAAAGATGTAAATCACAAATATTTAGAGATGAAACAACATACTGCTAAATAATGCATAGGTCAATGAAGACATCTCAGGAGAAATTTTAAAACATTTCAACTAAATGAAAATGAAAATACAACTTATCAAAATTTGTGGCATGAAGTGAAAGTACTGCTTAGAGGAAAATTTACAGCACTGAATCCATATATTAGAAAAGAGGAAAGATTGGGCCCCTGAGTGGCTCAGTCATTAAGCATCTGCCTTCAGCTCAGGTCATGATCCCAGGGTCTTGGGATCGAGTCCCACATCAGGCTCCCTGCTTGGGGAGCTCTCCCTCTGTCTCCCTCTGCCACTCTCCCTCTGCCACTCCCCCTGCTTGTGTTCTTGCTCTCACTTTCTCTCTCTCTGTCAAATAATTAAATAAAATCTTTTAAAAATTTTTTTAGAAAAGAAAAAAAAAGAAAAGAGGAAAGATTAAATAATCTAAACTCCCACCTTAGGAAACTAGAAACAGAAGAGCAAATTAATTCTAAAGTAAGCAGAAGAGAAATAATAAAAATTTTAAAAGGATTCAAGAAATTGAATACAGAAATTAATAGAGAAAATCAATAAAACAAATACTATATTCATTTTTTTAAGTTGTCATTTTCTTGGTTTCAAAGTTAGCCTCAGGACACAAAAGAATGCAAAAGAAGCAGAATAAATAAAGAAGGATATAGGGAAGTATAAATTTAAATTATATCTTTTCTTACATGTGTTTTGTTGTGATAAATAGCATCTAAATTTATTTCCTACATTAAGCAAAAAATACATTTGCATTTAATCAGATTAAATTCATTTTGAGTATTTTGTTAGTCATTTTGAGCAATAAGGGGGGGGGTGCATCCTATTTGTTTGGAAAAAAAAATATGTTCTATTATTACAAAATCAACACTCAAGTAAATGCCAACAAGCTTAAGTGAATTGTTTGACATGTCATGAGCCTACATTTTCTCCTTCAAGATCACTAATAGCAATAGAAATTTAAGAAATTGGGCACCTGGGTGGCTCAGTTGGTTAAGCGACTGCCTTCGGCTCAGGTCATGATCCTGGAGTCCCGGGATCGAGTCCCGCATCGGGCTCCCTGCTCGGCAGGGAGTCTGCTTCTCCCTCTGACCCTCCCCCCTCTCATGTGCTCTCTCTCATTCTCTCTCTCTGAAATAAATAAATAGAATCTTTAAAAAAAAAAGAAATTTAAGAAATTTAAGGAAAACAGCCAAAACAAGATAAATCTGTGAAGGCAAATAACTAAGAGTCATGTCAAATGACAGTAGTCAAAACATAAATAAAATGATCAGAAATCAATACAATTATTTAACCACTGAAGATGTACGTTATATACATACATTTTGTATTATAAAAAATAATATATTGATTGAAATAAAATTAAGCACTTGAAATAGTTTGGATATTTCAGGTCACATTATGAAGTTACCTTTCTCTTAAGGAAAAAAGAAATCTACATTTAAAAAATTTTCCACAAGATATAACTTCAAGGAATAAAATTACTTTAAAGTGATAACAATATATTCAGTGAGTTATTTTAACAAATTGTTGAAGTAAAGTAAAACATCTGGTATTGTGAAATGAAAATAGTTTCTAGTGGAGGAGAGAAAAAGAAAGAGAGCCCTCATAAAGGCTTTATATAAAACAATTTTGTCTTTTTTTGCTATTATTTTATCTTGTCCTCAAAAAATGAAATGAACCATTGTTCTAGAGTAACAGGTGTTCAATGTACAATGTACACAGTCAGTGAAAGAGCCAGGGATTTTTTTATCTCCAAAGGCCATGCTCATAGCATTAAAGCATGAATAACTTTGGATCCTAGCCAATGTTATATTTTAAGCAGTACATAATATGTTCATGCACAATGTTGGCATGAATAAACTCCTTAGCACTATCTGAATTACCTGGGTGAAGTCCCAGAGTTCATCAGGTCATTTGTATTTACAAAGATACTAGCTTGATTGTGAGAGTGTACGTGCAGGAATCACGTTACAATAGAGACCAGTTTCCAATAAGTTGCTTTGTCAACTAAAACATATTTCATCTCTTTCTCAACCATGGAGATTAGATATGTGGGAAGGAGGTGACAGGTTTTGAATTAAGGATGCACACAAAAGATAACTATTGTTTCATATCCAGTACAGTCTAAGACTTCCTACCCACCTCCAGAAATTCTAAGTTAATCTTTACTTAGACAAGCCTGTGAATTTCCGAATACCAGCTATTAATCTTTATTTTAAGGATTGATTCATCCTAAGTAGGAGATGATTATATATGTGCTTGTAGCATCTTTCAAAGATTTTTCATAGACAGGTGTTTCTGTCTTGCTGACTCTATTTCTTTACCCTTTCTCTTTACCCCTAATCATTACCTAAATCTTGCTTATGGAAGTTCAATAAAATAAACATTTAGCTAAATAATTAAATATGGTCAAACCATCCATTACTGCTTCCAAGGCAATTCAAGGGCTTACAAAATATTACATCTCCCTGACATGTGCTAAATACAGATAACAGAAGGTAGATAATTTTTTAAATACTTCATAAAATACTATTAAAAAACACAAACATTTTGGGGCATTAAATTTTGTGTTTCAAATCTGTGGGGAACTGAAAGTTATTCAGGAAATAGTGTTAGAAAAAGAGGATAATCCTCTGGAGAAAAAAAAAATGTTGGATTTTTACTTCACCCCTACTCCAAAATCAGTTCCAGATGAATGGAAATTTTAACATAAAAAAAGAAACATAAAAGTACTAGAAGAAAATGAGAAATTCTCTCATTCATTCTCTTCTACTTTTAAAAATTACAAAAATGAGTAGGAAATGCATCTAAGTATATTTCAAAACTCAGAAGCTATAATGAGAAAATATTGATAATCAAATACATAAAAATATAACTGATCTTCTTTGTCCAAAACATCCTAAACAAAGAAGATTAAAAGACAAATTGACAACACTTTGGTAATTCATATCAAAGGTTAGTTTCCTTTCTGAAGTTAACAAAATTTCCTACAAAGCAATAAGAAATAGAGCAATGGCCCAATAAAAGAATGGTAAAATACATGAACTGACATCACCTCCCCCAAAAAATGCCTCTTAAAAAATAAACATGCTCAAAATCACTCATCATAAGAGGTATAAAAATTAAAGTTGCCAGATCCTGTTTTGCCCCCGAGCAATAAAATAATTGGATCACACTGTGATGCAGAGTGTTAAGGAAACAGTCCTTCTCATATGTGCAGCTGGGTAGGAAACTGGTAACAGCTTGGGGAACAGCAATTTGGGGACTATCTATTCAAATTAAAACTGTATGTTTGTTGACCCAGCAAATACACCCACAAGTGTTTTTTTAATACATGTATAATTGCATACATTCAAATGATATATATTCACTGCAGTTTTGTCTAGAGTAGCATAAAATTGGAACTATAGTTCGTTATTCTATAACTAGTTAAATAACTTATGGTGTTCATATAAAACAGAATATTGTACAGCCATTTAAAAGAAAGGCAGAGTCTCTCATGGTTTGTCTCCCTCTCTGATTTCTTCCCGTTCAGTTTTCCCTCCCTTCCCCTGTGGTCCTCCACGCTATTCCTTATGCTCTACATATGAGTGAAACCATATGATAATTGTCTTTCTCTGCTTGGCTTATTTCACTTAGCATAATCCCCTCCAGTTCCATCCATGTCAATGCAAATGGTGGGTATTCATCCTTTCTGATGGCTGAGTAATATTCCATTGTATATACATACCACATCTTCTTTATCCATTCATCTGTTGAAGGACCTCAGCTCCTTCCACAGTTTGGCTATTGTGGACATTGCTGCCATGAACTTTGGGGTGCATGTGCCCCTTCTTTTCACTACATCTGTATCTTTGGGGTAAATACCTAGTAGTGAAATTGCTGGGTTGTAGGGTAGCTCTATTTTTAACATATTGAGGGACTTCCATACTGTTTTCCAGGAAACAAACTGAGTGTTACAGATCGCAGGGGGGTGGGGGGATGGGGTAACCGAGGGATGGGTATTAAGGAGGGCAGGTGTTGTGATGAGCACTGAGTGTTATATGCAACTAATGAATCATTGAACACTACATGAAAAATTAATGATGTAATATATGTTGGTTAACTGAACATAATAAAAAAATAAAACTGCAAAAAATAAAAAATAAAAGAAGGGCAGATATTTAGTGCCTAGTATGACAGGACCTCCAAGGGAAAAAAGCAAGGAGTAAAATAGTTTGTATAATATGCATCATATACATGTGTTATCATTACTAAACTTGGGGGGGAAAAAACTAGATCTGCTGAAAGTCACACACACACACACACACACACACACACACACACGCCAGGCATTGTTTCTAGAGTCTTCTCCTCCATACTACTACTGAACTTCATGATGCATTCACTTTGGTAGGTTGCTTGGTGTAGAATAAAGAATCAGAATCAAAAGCTCTATATGCAGGTCTCAGCTTTGATATTTATAGAGCATCTAATCCTGGGTGGGTGCCTTAGCCTCTCAGTCTCAGTTTACCTCACACATAAAGCAAAGTAAAATTTTATTTTCATGAAAGATAGTGTGTCACGATAAATTAGATCATGGGCTTTGGGGCCACAGACCGAAGACTAAATTTTTGTCTGTTGTTTCTTCGCTTGGTATCCTTAACACTGAAGCTCAGAAAGGTTAAATGATTTGGTCAGAGACATAAGATTGTTACAGACAGAAAAGACTAGATCTGTTGTCTGATTAATTTTAGTAATCTACTCACAACATCAGAGTACATTCTCAAACAGAATTTCCTTGATAGCAATATAAAAAGATAAGTAAATTTTCTTAAGTCGTTCTTGATCAACATAAATTTTGTAGTTTTTATTATATAATTTAAAAAAATTATTAAATACCTTGGGGCTTTACAGTATGTTGACTTCAGATTTCTTATTAACCTGAATGAAGGGGGAGAAATCGGAGGGGCAGACGAACCATGAGAGACTATGGACTCTGAGAAACAAACTGAAGGTTCTAGAGGGGAGGGGTGTGCGGGGATGGGTTAGCCTGGTGATGGGTATTAAAGAGGGCAGGTTCTGCATGGAGCACTGGGTGTTATACGCAAACAATGAATCATGGAACACTACATCAAAAACTAGTGATGTAATGTATGGTGATTAACGTAACATAATTTTTAAAAAGCAGTAAAAGCTGAAACATGGTATCATTCATTTTTATAATACATCTTTTCCTTCCCCTTTAAATAAAAGTAATATTTAGCAAAATAATTTGAAAATAAAAATATAGGGGCACCTGAGTGGCTCAGTCAGTTAAGCATCTGCCTTCGGCTCAGGTCATGATCCCAGAGTCCTGGGATCAAGCCCCACTTCAGGCTCCCGGCTCAGCAGTGACTCTGCTTCTTCCTCTGCCTCTCCCCTTGCTTGTGCTCTCTCTCACTCGCTCACTCTCTCTCAAACAAATAAAATCTTTTAAAAAAAAGAAAAAAATATATAGCATTTAATTTTGTCTTGGATTCTTGTGGGAAAGTAGGTTTGGAAGTAAGCTTCAAGACAACAAAGATAAATGGCACAACACAGACTGGAAATTAGTAACTTGAATATGTTATTAGTTTTGGTTAAGAGCGTATGTCGTTTTCTATGCATTTAATTTCAACATGTTTTTGGAATATTTGAAATAACTTTAATATTTACTTTCCTCAAATTAAAACAGTACAGCAAATACTGTATAATAAACATAATCTTTAGAAATGACTGTGGTCTGAGAACATCAGCAATTCACAGTCCCTTTGGCTAAGACGCTGTATGTTAATTCATACAAATGGTTTCTTGAAGAACTCATATTTAGAACATCAATGCATAATGCATCCAGTGTTAAATCCAAGTTCAAGGCTACCAAATAGTTTTGTTGCTTAAATTTTCCCTTTGGTTATGACATTTGTTCCTACTACCCTCACACTCAATTAGTAAGTTTATCAGGGTGATCTTATGCTTCATTCTTATTATCCAAAAGATATGTTTTCACATACATAAACATTGGTCGGAAATCAAAGCTAGGTTATGGAAAGTCATCTAAACAAAGAGAGGAAACTAAAGAGAACCAGTGTCCTATGCCCATAATTACTAAACAATCGAACAACAATAAAGCTTGAAAGCCTCATTGATACACAGGAAAACATAATTCAATACTATTATTGGAGATTAGAGTAGCAAAAACAAGTCTTAGAAAATACATTTGTAGTGAACTATATAGAAGGATTTTTTTTCTTTATATATAAAAGGTGATTTCCAGTAAAACTGTGAAATGAAATAAAAAACAGTCCAGGATGGTCAAGAGACGTTTGTTTAAAAACAAAGCAAATCATTCAAATACATGCCTTACTTCCAAACTTTATTCAGGATTTAGAAACTTATATTTCAAAAACATTTCAAGATCCACTGAGCATTTTTGGTCACTGAGTTAGAACGTGTTCTTAAGCACTGAACCTATCTATGCAATAATTGGTAATAAAACATAGATCAAGAATATCTATTTATTGGATCAAAGAAATTTCATGTTTATTTTTATTCATTAAGCAAATATAAATAAGATAAAGTCACATACTACAGCTTTGTTAGCAGTGTGTTCTGATTTTTTTATAGGTTTGCTGAGTAAAGATCTGAATTTGATGATACTTAATTGTCTACTGTCTAGTACCTATTCAGTTCACAACACCTAGAATAAACCTGTCTTTAATATCCTAAATGCTTGTGGAGTGTAGGAATTACATAATTTTAAGAAATAACAGAGCAATACACTTAGCATTCTGTAGTACTGACAAAACTCCTAAATTTCCTCAAATGAAAGATAAAAGACATTTTGATTGAGAGTTACAAAGATGTCCTCTATTCTTTAGTTCCTTTGCCAAAATTGCTGCAACTGTCATATATTTTTCAATACTAGAATAATTTCAGGGTAATAACTGGATGTTATCTCTTTCAGTATAATGTCTTCAAAGGTGAAACTTCACCTCAGCACTGAAAGAAGGACAGGTAAAGCCTTATGGGAAATAATTTGTTTATACCGTGACTAAGTAATCAGATTTGAAGGTAATCATAGTATCAAAATAACCAAATGACTAGAAGTTATCAACGGATATCCCAAGGCATTTCCTAAAGTTTTCTGCTGTCAAGATTTTTAAAAAAAATCAAATGGAGAATTATTTCCAATTTTTAAAAGAGTAATAAATATGTCCTCAAAACATTGTTATATACCAAGTATTTCATCATTATACTTGTATAGAGACAAAACAACGGTAAACCTAAAATGGGTAAATTTCATTGTATGTAAATTATACTCTAAATAAAATTGAATTTTAAAAGTTTATTGAGACTATAGAAGCACTGTGAATAATAAACTAAGACTCACCCATATTTGGTGGCCAGAGTCATCAACTCCTCAGATTCAACTGTGATGACTTTTACCAACATGCTCCCATCAAGCTCATCCAAAACTAATTCTGCTTCAGGGTTTGCCAAACTTGCGTTGTCATAAAATGGTCTGTGCAATTGTTAAACATATAGATTCCATGCCCCCTGCCAAGACCTACTAAATCTGTATGTTTAACATCTGTACCATGTGATTCTTAAAATGAGCACATTTGAGCAACAGGGCTTTAGTTTCTCCAGCCCCTCTTATCAATCATTTTGCTACTTAGGTATTCATGTGAAATTCTTCCAGCTCAAATTTCTATTATTCTTTGAATTGTCCAAAGTTTTATGGACCTCTGCTTTCAAGAACTCCACATATGGCAGTATGCATTGATGACATCCTAATCCAAGATTCAAAAAAGAAAAAAATACAAGAAAAGACTAAAGATCTTCTATTTTGGTTCATTACATCAGGTAATGGAGTGAAAGAAAATAAAAATATGGCATTTGTACTTCCAATGTCACCTTCCTAGGTAGTCATAACATAGCAGTAATACTAATATTCCTACCTTCCAACTTATGATATACTTTGCTCAAAAACAAAGAAAAAGCTTCAAGTATTTTGAAAGTGATTTAATACCTTTGAAACAAAACAAAACAAACAAAGGCCACTACCAAACAAACAGCACTGTATAATTTCACTACCTATTGGGAAAAGCAAATTTACTAATTTAAAAAAGGAATTTTAGAGTCCCAAGCAGTTTCTGATTTCTGAATTCAAAAGAATGCATTATAATACTCACTTCTTTTGGTTATTAGCACTTAGATTAAATGTACAGTGAATATAGCTCTCATTGAATAAAGTGGCCTCCGCAATCTAACTATTTTGTTTTCTTCATGAATTCCAAATTATTGAATCGTTTCAGTTAGAGTTATAGAAAGTTCTCCAAACTGAGTACAATGATGACAAATGCCTAAAATTTCTGGTACCCAGAATAGACATAACCAAAGAAGCAGTCTCTTGCCTTGTTATAGCAAGGCTTATTTATGTTTTACTAAAACAAAGGTCCTTAAAGAAGTCACAAAGGAATCATTTGGAATACTGATCAAAAACAGACTCCTGGACCCAGCCCCAGAAATAATGATCCAAATCTTAAAGGCAGCGGCCCAAGAATCTGTATTTCAACTAGACTCTTAGGCTATTCATATGCTGAAACCACTTCCGGGAATCTTCATATTTTATGACCCTAAACCTGATCCATAAAGGATTCTCTCACAATCACTGAAGTCACAGAAACTATATCATAGCCCAGAAGCACAGGTGGATCTGTATGATAGTGTTATGTTAACTATCTATAAAAGTATTTCTCCCAAAGTAAGCAAACAATAAGAGAATTATTAGAAAACTTTCCTCAGAACCATCTGACATTGACTTTTAGCTACTCTTTTAGAGGACTTCCTAAGGCCACAATCTGAAAGAAGTAATACATTTTCCTTAAATGCTACAATTGCTAAAGCATAGTCACTCGTTTTAGTCAATTGCTAAAGTGTGTGTGTGTGTGTGTGTGTGTGTCTGTGCACGCTTCTGTATAACTTCCTCTCTCCCTCCCTCCATCCATCCTCAGAAGGAGTTTTTCAAGAGTATTTCCTGGCTGGCAAAATGAGTTGGTAGTAAGGGGGAGGTAAGGGAGAGAGGGTATTACACAATACATATGTGAGGACAGTGATTAAAATTTTCAAATTCTAATATTGTACCAAATACTGCCACGAATATAGAACTAGGAAAGAGACCAGATAATTAAGAAGTAACAATACATTGTTTTGTTGAAATCTTTTTATTATTTGTTTATACATAATATTCTGTTTCCTGTCTACCATGCTTCTTTCTCTTTCTCCTCTCTTCCTGACTGCTGACTTTTCATCCTACCCTACCCACTTTCCTCATTTTTATATTCCTAATCTCTATGGAACATGATCACTTTATTTTCAGGTGAACAGTTTATCAAGTTTTTACAGTATGTGCTTGAAATATTTTGGAGGACAATTTATGACAAAAAAAATTTAATAACAAGTCACATTATAACAGCATGTTTTAAATTGATCTTTGCCCAGTACATAAATCCAGTGATAATCAGTCATAAAATGATTAGATAACAAAACAATCATAGGTCGGCTTCTCCTCACATGGTGGGAAATATGCTTTTGCAGGGCACATGCATTAATTAAACCAAAAAGACCCAGAAAACAAAATACATTGGGTATATAAATCTATACATCAAACTTACCAAAGGAAAGATAAATACTTTATTCATTTCATTTATTCTATTTTTTTCTGGTCTTTAAAAAAAAAAAAAAACCACTTTTGAAAATACCTGATAATCAGCACTGGTTTGCATAGAAATTGATGCCCTATGAAGCCATTTACCAAAAAGCACCTTGACAGCTTTGAAAGAGTCAATGCCTCTCATAGGTTACCAGGAAGCACAGAGAAGGTCTAGCAGAATATTTATGCAGTGCCATCTTAAAATAGGCTAAATAATTTATTAATATGGCTCCTTTTCTTTCACAACATTTTGAAAACAAAATGCTTTTAAAATTGAATACTGGGAGGCTGGCTGGCTCAGTTGTTAAGCGTCTGTCTTCGGCTTAGGTCATGATCCCAGGGTCCTAGGATCGAGTCCCGCATCGGGCTCCCTGCTAGGCGGGAGGCCTGCTTCTCCCTCTCCCACTCCCCCTGCTTGTGTTCCCTCTCTCACTGTCTCTTTCTCTGTCAAGTAAATGAATAAAATGTTTAAAAAAAAAATTGAATACTAATTTTAGCAAGGTGAATCCTTCAGAGATAACAAAAAAAAAAAAAACCTTGAAGAGATGCAATTAAAATTATGACAAAGCACTAATTAAAAATTGAGCACATGTTCCAATATGAATGTTCCTACATATCTAAGATACAATTCTGGAGAAATTTGCATATTGAACCTGCAATTGCTTAGACAACATCATTTGATAAAATTATATAGACCTTTCATTATCATGCTTATTTTATTTTTAAATCTTGGATAATGTCTTTTAGCTCCATGTTTTATTCACATATTATTAAAATTATAAAATTACTTTCCCATTCACAATGGTTTTAGTCTCCAGTTTTAATTTCCATATTTTAGAAGTTTCCCTTAAGTCTCAGAAAATATATACATATGTACATAAGTAGTAGGTATGTATGTGTGTGTATGTAACAAGTATAAGATATATGCTAAGTAGATAAAGTAATTATATAGTATGTGTATATATGTAGTAGGCATATATGTATGTATATAAGTATGTAGGAGGGATGTGGTTTGTATGTGTGTGGATGTGTTGACAGGGATTTTGTTTTGACTCCATATCTTAGTATAATGTAGGTTCTCAATAAGTAGGCAATGAGTGAACCATATTTCAAAATTTAGCATTAAATTTCAACTACAAAATCTTTATATTTTCTTGAAAATAAACTATTCAAGTTCAACACAGTTTGTATTTCAGCTATATTCAAATATAAACTTTTCCTTTGAATCTTATCCCACAGGCTTTATCATTTTCTTGGCATGAATTTTTACAGTTTTTATACTCTACATTGAAAATTTACTAGTGCTTAACAGCTCCTAATGAATTTTACTCTCCATTAATTAAAGTAGATATCTTCCTGTCATATATATTATTATCTGAATTTTAGATTTAATATATTTCCATTTAGCTCCAGTTTAAAACAACGTGAGTGATGTTCTTCAAAGAAGTATATGCATTAAAATATAAAATAAAACTTAAATGCATTTTCAATCCCCTGCACAATGACTATCTACTACCTATTATATAATCAAAGTTATAATACATCATAATAGGACTTTCCTTGCTTCTAACTTCAAGGCAATCTACGATGAACAATCATCCTTCAAACTATCCTTCATAAATTCTTTTTCACAAGATGTTATAAATAGACCATAGTGCAAAATTCTCACCCAGGTAAATTTTTTAATTTTAGTGTGTGTAATGGCAAAATGATATGAAACAAAAGTTATATAGAATGATAAGTGCTGGGGCACCTGGGTGGCTCAGTTGGTTAAGCGTCTGACTCTTGATTTCGGCTCAGGTCATGATCTCAGCGTTGTGGGATCAAGCCCCATGTAGGGTTTCGTGCTGGGTGTGGAGCCTGTTTAAGAGTCTCTCTCTGCCCCTCCCCTGCCCCTGCTCCCACTCTCTCTCCCTCTCTCAAAAAATAAATAAATAAATAAATAAAATGTTATTTGTTTATTTGAAAAATAAAAAAATAAAAAGCATGCTCCCAGATATTACCCTAAGAACCAGGAATAACAAATGAGACAGATATAATCCATGTTCTAATGAAAATTAGTCTATTCTATTAATAAGATTATGACATTATTTACATAATGATACAACACTTTTATCCATATTCCATCTTGAGATAGAGGTATTTTAAATTAAAAACATTCACAGAGTTTACGTGGAATTAAATGGCTGTAAATATATTACTAAGTATACTAACTACAAATTAAAATGTAACTAAGATATCTTCTAGCTTTATAATTTTATGTATCAGTGATTCTACATGATCTCAAATTCCTGCCCTCAGAATCTGGAGACCAAGCTACTGATCAATAGTGACCTCACCTTCTACCCTTCTGCCATCAATCAGAGGATACTATCTTTGCTAAACACCAAGGAATATTATAAATCCCTCTAAACAATTTCATTTACACTGCCCAGTTTCACTTCTCTCACTTTTACTTTGTTTCAAATCCTCACAATATCTCCCTTTAATGCTAATAAACTTCCAAGTTCCTCAATACTGTTCAACTACTGGAAAAACAGAAACCCCGGGATAATCCCACTAACTGCTTTCTCTGTAATGTCTCTAAACATGGAAGGGTGAAATTGGCTGGAGAAATTCATCTCCCCATACTGGATCAGGCCTGACACATACAGTTGTGCATGTTGCTTACAAATTCTAGAGTGCCCCAAGTCACAACCGCTACCACTCCCCAAAGCCATATTCAGAAGCCCCACTGGAATGGGAATAATTCCATGATCTCCAAGCTTAACTGAGTCCTTAAGTTATCTTTCTATTTCTCAAATGAGTTTTTTCAGTCAACTTTTATGTAAGCCTCAGAACAACGGAAAAACATTGCCTGGTATCAGAAAAGGGAGTGATATAATCAAATTTCCATTTTAGAAAACTCTCTAAATGCATAGAAAGGGATCAATGGAGAAAGTCAAAACTGAAGGCTATTGCAGTAATTCACACGAAGGGTGTTCGCTTGAATCTAGACATCGACGGTAAGCATGAAGAAAACAGCCAGATCTGAAGTAGGACACAAAATCCTCTGCTGTGATTTAAGAGCTGAAGCTGATAGGGCTACAGAATTTTTTTCCTTGCCCATAAGAAAGTTACATTCTCGTAGGATGTCACAGAAAATTTAAAAAACTAATAAAAAATACAAAAAAAAAATCTACCTTAGAAAGTGAATAGTGTTTTTAACAAAGAAAAAGTAAGTAAGTTAAGGGGCATTCATCACAAGGGAGGAGAGAGGAGTTGTACAATGAAATATCTTAACAGGGGCACCTGGGTGGCTCAGTCATTCAGCGTCTGCCTTCGGCTCAGGTCATGATCCCAAGGTCCTGGGATCGAGCCCCACATCAGGCTCCCTGCTCAGCGGGAAGCCTGCTTCTCCCTCTCCCACTCCCCCTGCTTGTGTTCCCTCTCTCGCTGTGTCTCTCTCTGTCAAATAAATAAATAAAATCTTAAAAAAATATATATATATCCTTAACAGACGTAGCCTCCTTCAGAACCTACGATTTAAGCAACACCTTGACTGTAGTGACATAATTAACCACATGCATATCTTGGGCAAATACCCCAGAAGGAGGGACACGAGGCAACACAGAACCTAAGCAGGCAATTTCCCTGGTACTGGAGAAACAACCCGTAGCTGGACAACAGCGTGGAGTGACTGTCTGCATGGCCACTCTGTTCTCAGTGCTTGGTCCGCACTGCCCCCGGCTGCCAGGGCAGAGCTGTGGTGGATCGGAGCTGGGAGAGCCAGCCGGTGCCAGCTGGGAGCGACCACCACCTTTGACCTCCATCCGGTACCAGGGCCCGGAGTTTCCCACCCCACGGCCTGAGCCGCTTCCGGTGGCTTCTGAGGGCATCTTTCCCTGCATGCAATTCTAGGAGCGGCGGTGGGGTGAGTCTTTCCGGGGAGATGGGAAGGGAAGTGGCGAGCGGAGTTGGAGATGGCCTTGGGACCTATGCGGGGTCCCTGCGTTGCTGATGGAGCAGAGGTGGGAAGGGGAGGCGCATGCTTTGGGCTCCTCAGGAGCTCCTCGCTTGAAGGGGAAGCAGGTGCGGCCTGAGCTGATCAAGTGAGATGAATTCAGAGGGGAAATGGAGGCCTGGTCTTGCTGTGCTTTGTAGACTATTAAAGGATTTTGGCTCTTTGTGGAGACAAATGGAAGCTGCGGCACTTGTGAGCAGAGCAGTCACACAATCATCTAACTTCTGTTTAGTAAGGATCTCTGGTTTTCGTGAGGAGAATAAATGGTAGGGTATCGCTTATGGAAGTAGGGACATCTATTGCAGGAATTAAACGGCATTGGGACGCATGGGTGGCGCAGTTTGTTAAGCCGCCTACTCATGGTTTCAGCTCAAGTCATGAAGCCAGGGTCCTGGGATGAGATCCCTTGGGGCTGCACGCTCAGCGGGGAGTCTTCTTGGGATTCTCTCTACCTCTGCTCCTCCCGCTCCTTCACTCTCTCTCTCTCTCTCAAATAAATAAATAAATCTTAAAAAAAAAAATAAATAAGCAGAATGCTGGTGACTTGACCCAGGATAGCAGTAATGAAGGTGGTAAGAAGTGGATTCTGGAACTAGATATTTATATATAGTGTTGGCCTATTACAAATAAAGCTGGTATAAATATTCATATACATGTTTCTGTGTGTGCAATAAGTCTTCATTTCTCTGAGATGAATAGCCAGGAGTACAGTTTCTGGGTAGTATGGTGGTTGCATGTTTAGTTTTATAAAAGCTGCACAATTTTTTGGGAGTAGCTGTACCATTTTATATTCCCGTCAGCAATGTATAAGTGATGTCACTGTTTTTTATTTTAGGCATTCTCATAAGTAATATCCCATTATGATTTCAATTTGCATATCCCAAGTGATGTTGAACATGCTTGTGCTTATTTGCCATCTGTATATCCTTATCAGTGAAAGGTCTCTTCTTTCTCTTGCCCATTTTCTAATTGGATTTTTTTATTGTTGAATTTTGAGACTTCTTTATACATTCTGAATACTTGTGCTTTGTTGAATGTGCCATATGCAAATATTTTCTCCCATCCTGTAGCTTGTTTTTCCATCCTCTTAACAGGATCTTTCACAGAGCAAAAGTTTTTAGTGTTAATGTGCAGCTCATCAATTTTTCTTTTTTATGGATGGTGCTTTTAGTGTCAAATCTAAGACCAAATTGCCTAGCCCTACATCCTGATGCTTTCTTCTATTTTTTTCTAAAATACTTATATTTAAGTCTGTGATTCATTTTGTTAACCTTTGTATACACTGTAAGAATCTTTTTCCCCCTTATGTATGTCCAATTGCTCCAGGACCATTTGTGAGTAATGCTATGCTATCTCCATTGGACTGCTTTCCCACCTTTTTCAAAACTCATTTGGGCATATTTATGTGGGTTTATATTTGGGTTCTTTGTTCTAATCCATTGATCCATTCCACCAATACCACACAGTTGTGATTACTATAGTTGTATAGTAAGTCTTAAAAATATATGTTAAATATATGTCTTAAAATTGGTAGACTGATTGCTCCCACCTTAATTTTCTTTACTTTCTTTTTTTTTAAGATTTTATTTCTTTATTTGATAGAGAGAGAGCACAAGTAGGTAGAGCGGCAGGCAGAGGGAGAGGAGAAGCAGGCTCCCCACTGAGCAGAGAGCCCGATGTGGGGTTCAATCCCAGGACCTGGAGATCATGACCTGAGCAGAAGACAGACGCTTAACAACTGAGCCACCCAGGCTCCCCTTAATTTTCTTTTCTAAAATTAATTTAAATATTCTAGTTCCTTTTTACTTCCATATGGATTTTAGAATAATCTTTTGTATATCAAAAAATCATGCCGGGGTTTTGATGGGAATTACATTAAAACTATTATTTATCAATTTAGGGAGATTTGACATCTTTACTAGGTTGAATCTTCAAATATATGAACACATTATGTTTGTCTATTTAGATTATCTTTGATTTCATCAGTTTAATGTAGTTTTCTTTTTTCTATAGCTTTATGTACTTTTCAACATGCAAGTCCAATCCATATTTTTTTAAACGGAAGATTTTTATTTATTTATTTGAGAGAGCGCATGTGTGCACACGATGTGTGTTGGGGGGGGGAGTGAGTGGCAGAGGGAGAAGCCGACTCCCCGTTGAGCAGGGAGCCAGCCTGATGCGGGGCTGGATTCCAGGACCCAAGGATCATGACCTGAGCCAAAGGCAGATGCTTAACCAACTGAGCCACCCAGGCCCCCCATGGGACCCAATGCATATTTTGTTAGATTTGCATCGAAGCATTTCATTTTTTGTGCAGTTGTTATTTTTTTTTAATTTTAATGTCCATGTATTCATTGCTAATGCGGACTTTTGTATTTTTATCTTATATCTTTCAGCCTCCCTAATCTTGCTTATTATTTCTATTTTTTTGTAGATTCCTTGGATTTTGTATGTGCCATGTGCAAATAGGGACAGTTTTATTTCTTTCTTTCTGATCTATATAACTTTTATTTCCATTTTTTTTGCCTTACTGCACTTCCAGCACTATGATGAACTTCCAGTATTATGTCGAGTAAGAGTGGTGAGAGTACTCATTCTTGTCTTGTTCTCAGTCTGGGGGGGGAATGCATTCAGTCTTTGCCTATTAAATATATTAGCTGTAGTTTTTTGTAGATGTTATTTATCATGTTATTCCTATTTTTAGCATATACGGGTGTTGAAATTTGTCAAAAGGGTTTTCTGTGTTGTTTGATATGATCATGTGACATTTTTTCTTTAACCTGTTGATATGGTAGATTGCATTTATCTTCAAATATTGAACCAGCTTTACATCTCTGGAATGAATCCTACTTGATTATGGTATGTAATTCTTTTCATATATTACTGAATTATACTTGGCTAATATTTTGTTAAGGACTTTTGCATCTATATTCATAAGGGATATACATCTGTAGTTTTTTGTGTACTCACTGTCTTTGTCTGATTTTGGTATTTGAGTAATATTAGCTTCGTAAAATGAATTGGAAAGTTTTCCCTTGTCTTATTTTCCAAAAGAGATTCTTTTGAATTGGTGTTAATTCTTTAAATATTTCGTAGAATTCTCCAGTGAAACCATATGGACCTGGATATGTCTTTTCTGGGATTTTCAAAATTATAAACTCAATTTCCTTAATAATTACAGGGTTGTTCAAAATACCTGTTTCATATTGGACAAGTTGTGAGAGTTTAGTTTTTTTTTTTTTTTTTTGAGGAATTGGTCCATTTCTTCCTGTCAAATTTGTGTGTAATATTATTCATGATATTTTCTTATTTATATCTGTAGGGTCTATAGTGATATCCTCTGTTTCATTCATAATATTGGTAATTTGCATTTTTTCTGTTTTTTTTTTTCCAATTTTGCTAGAGGTTTGGCAAAATTTTTTGACCTTTTCAATGAACTAGTTCTTTCTTCATTGATTTTTCTATACTGTTTTCTCTTCTCAATTAAACTTAAATCTGCTCTTTATTGTGTCCTCATACTGCTTGCTTTGGGTTTATATTGATCTTATTTTCCTAGATCCCTGAAATTAGACTTTTTAATTGATTTGTGACTCTTATATTTTAACATGTGCACTTAGCGCTATAAAATCCCTCTCAACATTACTTTAAGTGTGTCTCGCAAATTTGATATATTGTATTTTCATCTCATTCAGTACAATGTATTTTTTATTTTTTAAAAAGGATTTTATTTATTTACTTGTCAGAGAGACAGAGAGAGAGAAAGCACAAGCAGGAGTAGCAGAAGGCAGAGGGAGAAGCAGGATCCCTGCTGAGAAAGGAGCCTGATGTGGGACTTAATCCCAGGACCCTGGGATCATGACCTGAGCTGAAGGCAGACGCTTAACCAACTGAGCCACCCAGGCATCCCAGTACAATATATATTTTTTAATTTCTCTTGAGACTTTCTACTTAACCCATGGATTGTTTAGAATTGTATCTTTTAGTTGCCAAGGATTTGAAGATTTTCGTATTGTCTTTATGTTATTGATTTCTGGTTTTACTCCATTGTGGTCAAAGAATACATTCTCTATCTCTTGAGGGTTTATTTTTTTTTTTTAATTTGTTTTATTGCCCAGAATATGGTCTATCTTGGCATCTATTCTGTGGGACAGGAAAAGAATGTGTATTCTGCTGCTGTTGGGTGGAGTGTTCTACAAATTCTAATTAGATCCTGTTGGTTGATCTTGTTGAAATCTTCTGTATTCTTGCTGATTTTCTGTCTAGTTCTATCAACTGTTAAGAGAAGACTGTTGAGGGTGCCTGGGTGGCTCAGTTGGTTAAGCGACTGCCTTCAGCTCAGGTCATGATCCTGGAGTCCCAGGATCGAGTCCCACATCGGGCTCCCTGCTCAACAGGGAGTCTGCTTCTCCCTCTCCCACTTCCCCCCTCTTGTGCTCTCTCTCTCTCTCACTCTCTCTCTCTTAAATAAATAAAATCTTAAAAAAGAAAAAAGAGAAGACTCTTGAAATCTCTAGCTGTGGATTTGTCTATTTCTTCTTTGAGTTTTATCTATTTTTGCTTCACATGTTTTGCAGCTTTGTTGTTTGATGTATACTTAAGATTGCTGTGTCTTCTTGGTAATTGATCCTTCTATTATTATATAATGTCCTTCTCTGTCTCTGGTAACTTTCTTTTCTCTGAAGCCTATTTTATTTGGCATTCACATAGCCACTCCTGCTTTCCTTTGATTAATGTTTGTATGATATGTATTTCCACCCTTATACTTCCAACTTGCCTGTATTGTTATACATAAAATTAGTATCTTGTAGACAACATATAGTTGCACCATGGTTTTTAATCCAATCTCCCAATCTCTGTCTTGTAATTGCTGTATTTAGACCACTTATATCATTTACATAAAAAATAATTAATGATATGTTAAGGTTTAAGTCTGCCCTTTCCCCCTACTTGTGTTCTTTTTACTTTCTTTGTTTTAAAGTGTATCTTTGTATTTTTTTTAATTGGTTGCTGTAGGTACCACATTATATATGCATAACTATTATCATAGTCAACTAGGGTTATCATTTTATATATTCCTGTGAAGTACAGAAAGCGCATTTCCTTTTATATCCCTTTGTTTCTCCCATTTATAATTGTTTTAAATATCTCCTCTACATGCATTTGGAATCACAATAGGTAGTGTTATAATTTTTGCTTTAATTATTAAATGTAAATTTAAAAACTCAGGAGGAGAAGGAAAACCTGGTGTATTTACCCAGTAAGATATGATCCATTTAAATACATATAGGGCGCCTGGGTGGCTCAGATGGTTAGGCGTCTGCCTTCGGCTCAGGTCATGATCCCAGCGTCCTGGGATCGAGTCCCGCATCGGGCTCCCTGCTCCTTGGGAGCCTGCTTCTCCCTCTGCCTCTCTCTCTCTCTCTCTGTCTCTCATGAATAAATAAATAAAATCTTTAAAAAAAAAATAAATAAAAAAAAAAATAAATAAATAAATACATATAGCTGAGTACAAATTTACCTATGTAGCCTTAACTTTGTTACTCATTAGCAGTGTGATCTCAGACAATTCACATTTTCTCCACTTCCTCAATTGTAAAATGATAGCAGTTTAGCAAGTCTGTTTTAGGTATTCATTTCAGTTTTAAGGCTTTATGATTTTATGATATAGATAAACTTATTAGTGCTTTAATTATTTGTGGTAAAACACCAAGGATCAAACTCCATCACTAAAAGAATGTATTAGTCTTCTTTATCATAACCATACCCAGTTATATTTACCGTACTGCTTCACCCTTTCTGACACCTTCACTTTACAATTCCTGAACAATACAAAAGTCCTCTACTACAGACATTCACAACTCATATGCACAGTTGCCTCTTTGACCTTATTATCACTGGGAACTGCTCTCTTCCCATGACATTAAACTCAGAATAGTCACTGCTACCTCCATATTTCCACCATTCCTTATCCTCCAGTTCCACGGACTTCACATTTTCCTTCTTCATATTGTTAAGTCCCATGATTCTAAACACAACAGAAAAATCACCTAATTACTAATTGAATCCCCTATAACATCAAGTAAACAATTTCTCAGAGAAGCCCCCAATTGTACCAATCAACTCTTTTATTTTTCCATAGTCAAATGTCAAACCACCATCAGATCTGTAAACATGGTCACATTTGTAATAATTAATTGAGAAAATTCTTCTTTCTTTCAGCTCCCACTCCATACCATGAAACTTCTTAACATGTTAGACTCTCATTCAATGCTACCATTTCTTATACATTACTGTAAAGTTTTTGCTTTGGCTATCTGCTGACATCCCTTCCCTGAAATTAAAACTTCAAACGTCAAACACTCAATGCCTTATAAATACCAAATTGAATGACACTTTCTCTTTTATCACTAAGCCTTGCTATTTTCAACCACTAGGTGCTCCTCAGTTTCAGGATTTCCTTTTTCTACCAGGCATTACATTTTTATCTCCAGAGTTCTATTTTTTTTTCCTTTTTTTTTTCTTATTGCACTTAATATTTCGGGGGGGGGGTCATTACATAAGAAACTTGAATAGTTACCTCTGTGCTGATCACTGCCAAATTCTTAACTCTGACCAGATTTCTAGAACTATATATTTCAACTGCATACTTAATCTTCCCACATAAATGTCCTACAGGCCTTTCAAATACAACACACCCAAACTGAACTTCCTTTCCCAAGTTAGCTGTTTCTCCTATAATTACTTTTTTCTGTAACCTTCCACCTACCCAGTTATTCTTTAATTTTCTCATTCTTCACTACAAAGTATTTCCAAAAAACCCTTTAAATATTCCATCTTAATATTTCAAATCCCATACCATGTCTATTGCCATTCCAGAAAAACAAAACAGGCAAACAAAAAAGGAAAATGAACAAGCAAACAAAAAACTAAGCAGAGGTGTCCTTAGAAATATGAAGACAGTCATGATTAATTGGTGTTAGAGAAGTTAGGCAAGAAGAATAGGGTTCAAGGAGATACTATTAAATTGTCCAGTGCTGTGAAGAGGAAAAATAAGTTAAAGACAGTGTATTTGTACTGGTTTTGAGGACTAGGCTATTAGTCACATTTAGAAATGAATGGCAGATTAAGAAGTAAAGGCAGTGAGTGTTGACTATTCTATTTATGGCTTTTGGCTAATGATCACAGGGATGAGGGAGCAGGAGGACATGGAAGACCACAACACCTGATAGATTCAGTTCCAAACAGTAGGAGAAAACATCTACCAATAGAGGCAAAAAGGAGGTAGACATTTATATCAATAACTATTAATAAATAAAAATAACTAATAGCTTCCATTTTTAGTGCTTGCTTTGTGCCAGGCCCAGGGCTTTACTTACACTTTATCATTTAACAAGTTTTACAAAAATCCTATGTGGTAGGCTTTATTATTTATTGGATCAAACCCTTGCCTAAAGTTTCCTAAGTAGTAAAATAGAAAATAACACTGAGTTACTTTTGTCTTCTATTATAAACAGCTTCACATTAGAGGTAATGTACATTGTCCCATAATATCATAACAGAAAGTTTTAAAAATCCTGACTTGAGGTGAACTCCAAATGGAAAATAATTATTTACAAAGAACACTTTTTTTTAAGATTTATTTATTTTGAGAAAGAGAGAAAAAGAGAGAATGAGTTGGGGGCAGGGGCAGAGAGAGAGAGAGTATTAAGCAGACTCCCCACAGAGCATTGAGCCTGACACAGGGCTTGATCTCAGGACCCTGAAATCATGACTTGAGCCAAAACTAAAAGTCCAGTGCTTAACCTACTGCGACACCCAGACACCCCAAAAACACTTACTAAATATGAAATTAGGGGCTACATTTTTAGGAACAGAATATCCTGAATATGATACAATATACTTTTAGGACACAAAAAGTTAAGATTAACATTTTCTTAGGACTAGGGTTAGGCAAACAAGAGACCTAGTGCAGAATTTAAGAAAGCACTCATTCTTAGATTCATGCAAGTGCAAGGTCAGCATTTGCTCTGGAGGATGAATGCTTCCTTAGGTTTGTGCCTTATGCACTTTGCTTGCCTCACCCTAGTCTTGGCCCTACCATTTGGTAAATTTAATAACATGCTTTAAAAATGTTACAAAAAGGAGAGATGCAGAGCTTCCAATACCAGCAGAAACTGAAGGAATATGTGACCACTAAGCCGGTCCTGCAAGAAATATTAAGGGGGGTTCTATAAAAGGAGAAAGACCCCAAGAGTGATATACAACAGAAATTTACAGGGACAATCTATAAAAACAACATCTTCACAGGCAACATGATGACAATTAATTCATATCTTTCAATAATCACTCTCAACGTGAATGGCCTAAATACTCCAATAAAATGGCACAGGGTTGCAGATTGGGTAAAAAGGCAGGACCCATCCATATGCTGTCTACAAGAGGCTCATTTTGAACCTAAAGATACATCCAGACTGAAAGTGAAGGGATAAAGATCCATCTTCCATGCCAGCGGACCTCAAAAGAAAGCTGGGGTACCAATTCTTATATCAGACAAATTAGATTTTAAACTAAAGTCTGTAATTAGAGACACAGAAGGACACTATATCATTCTTAAAGGGTCTATCTAACAAGAAGATCTAACAATTGTAAATATCTATGCCCCCAACATGGGAGCAGCCATCTACATAAGCCAACTGTTAACCAAAATAAAGAGTCATATTGATAACAATACGTTAATTGTAGGAGACCTCAATACTCCACTCTTAGCAATGGACAGATCATCTAAGCAGAAAATCAACAAGGAAACAAGAGCTTTGAATGATACACTGAACCAGATGGACCTCATAGATATTTACAGAAGTTTCCACCCTAAAACAACAGAATACTCATTCTTCTCGAGCGCACATGGAACTTTCTCCAGAATAGACCACATACTGGGTCACAAATCAGGTGTCAACCGATACCAAAAGACTGAGATTATTCCCTGCATATTCTCAGACCACAATGCTTTAAAACTGGAACTCAGTCACAAGAAAAAATTGGGCAGAAATTCAAACACTTGGAAGCTAAAGACCACTCTGCTCAAGAATGTTTGGGTCAACCAGGAAATCAAAGAAGAACTTAAACAATTCATGGAAATCAATGAGAATGAAAACCCATCAGTCCAAAACCTATGGGATACTGCAAAGGTGGTCCTAAGGGGGAAATACATAGCCATCCAAGCCTCACTCAAAAAAAACAGAAAAATCTCGAATTCACCAACTAACTCTACACCTTAAAGAACTAGAGAAAAAGCAACAAATGATGCCTAAGCCACGCATTAGAAGAGACATAATTAAAATTAGAGCAGAAATCAATGAATTAGAAACCAGAAACAGTAGATCAGATCAACGAACCTAGAAGTTGGTTCTTTGAAAGAATTAATGAAATTGATAAATCACTGGCCAGACTTATCCAAAAGAAAAGAGAAAAAACACAAATTAATAAAATTATGAATGAAAGGGGAGAGATCATGACTAACACCAAGGAAATAGAAACAATTTTTAGAAATTATTATCAACAACTATATGCCAAGAAACTGAGCAATCTGGATGAAATGGAGGCCTTCCTGGAAACATATAAGCTGCCAAGACTGAAACAGGAAGAAATTGACAACCTGAATAGGCCAATAACCAGTAACGAGATTGAAGCAGTGATCAAAAACCTCCCAAAACACAAGAGTCCAGGCCTGATGGATTCCCTGGGGAATTCTACCGAACATTCAAAGAAGAAATAATACCTATTCTACTGAAGCTGTTTCAAAAATTAGAAACAGAAGGAAAACTTCCAAACTCATTCTATGAGGCCAGCATTACCTTAATCCCCAAACCAGGCAAAGACCCCATCAAAAAGGAGAATTTCAGACCGATATCCCTGATGAATATGGATTCCAAAATCCTCAACAAAATCCTAGCTAATAGGATCCAACAATACATTAAAAGGATCATCCACCATGACCAAGTGGGATTTATCCCCGGGATGCAAGGGTGGTTCAACATTCGCAAATCAGTCAATGTGATAGAACACATTAATAAGAGAAGGGAGAAGAAACATAAGGTCCTCTCAATTGGTGCAGAAAAAGCATTGACAAAATACAACATCCTTTCCTGATTAAAACTCCTCAGTGTATACGGATAGAGGGAACATTCCTCAAGTTCATAAAATCCATCTATGAAAAACCCACAGCGAATATCATCCTCAATGGGGAAAAGCTGAGAGCCTTTCCCTTAAGATCAGGAACACGTCAAAGATGCCCACTCTCGCCACTATCATTCAACATAGTACTAGAAGTCCTAGCAACAGCAATCAGACAACAAAAAGAAAGAAAAGGTATTCAAATTGGCAAAGAAGAAGTCAAACTCTCTTTTCTCAGATGACATGACACTTTATGTGGAAAACCCAAAAGACTCCACCCCCAAATTACTAGAACTCATCCAGCAATTCAGTAATGTGGCAGGATACAAAATCAATGCACAGAAATCAGTTGCTTTCTTATACACTAACAATGCAACTGTAGAAAGAGAAATTAGAGAAACAATTCCATTTACAATAGCACCAAAAACCATAAGATACCTCGGAATAAACCTAACCAAAGAGGTAAAGGATCTATACTCTAGGAACTACAGAAGACTCATGAAAGAAATTGAAAAAGACACAAAAAGATGGAAAAATATTCCATGCTCATGGATCGGAAGAATAAACATTGTTAAAATGTCTATGCTACCCAGAGCCATCTATACCTTCAATGCCATCCCGATCAAAATTCTAATGACATTTTTCAAAGTGCTGGAACAAACAATCCTAAAATTTGTATGGAATCAGAAAAGACCCCGAGTCACCAAAGAAATGTTGAAAAAGAAAAACAAAGCTGGGAGCATCACGTTGCCTGATTTCAAGCTATATTACAAAGCCGTGATCACCAAGACAGCATGGTACTGGAACAAAAACAGATATATAGACCAATGGAACAGAATAGAGAACCCAGATATGGGCCCTCAACTCTATGGTCAAATAATCTTCGACAAAGCAGGAAAAAACATGCAATGGAAAAAAGACAGTCTTTCAATAAATGGTGCTGGGAAAATTGGACAGCCGCATGCAGATGAATGAAACTCGACCAATCTCTAACACCATACACAAAGATAAACTCAAAAGGGTTGAAAGACCTCAATGTGAGACAGGAATCAAAATCCTAGAGGAGAACACAGGCAGTAACCTCTTTGACATCGCCCACAGCAACTTCTTTCAAGATACATCTCCAAAAGCTAGTGAAACAAAAGCAAAAATGAACTTTTGGGACTTCATCAAGATAAAAAGCTTCTACACAGCAAAGGAAACAGTCAACAAAACAAAGAGGCAGCCCACAGAATGGGAGAAGATATTTGCAAATGACACTACAGATAAAGGGCTGGTATCCAAGATCTATAAAGAACTCAAACTCAACACCCAAAAAACAAATAATCAAGTCAAAAAATGGGCAGAAGATATGAAAAGACACTTCTCTGAAGAAGACATACAAATGGCTAACAGACGTATGAAAAAATGTTCATCATCATTAGCCATCAGGGAAATTCAAATCAAAACCACATTGAGATACCACCTTATACCAGTTAGAACGGCAAAAATGGACAGGGAAAGAAACAACAAATGTTGGAGAGGTTGTGGAGAAAGGGGAACCCTCTTACACTGTTGGTGGGAATGCAAGTTGGTATAGCCACTTTGGAAAACAGTGTGGAGGTTTCTCAAAAATTTAAAAATAGAGCTACCCTATGACCCAGCAATTGCACTGCTGGGTATTTACCCCAAAGACACAGATGTAGTGAAAAGAAGGGCCATAGGCACCCCAATATTCATAGCAGCAATGTCCACAATAACCAAACTGTGGAAAGAGCCGAGATGCCCTTCAACAGATGAATGGATAAAGATGTGGTCCATATATACAATGGAATATTACTCAGCCATCAGCAAGGATGAATACCCAACTTTTACATCAACATGGATGGGACTGGAGGAAATTATGCTAAGTGAAATAAGTCAAGCAGAGAAAGTCAATTATCATATGGTTTCACTTATTTGTGGAACATAAGGAATAACATGGAGGACATTAGGAGAAGGAAGGGAAAAATGAAGGGGGGGGGATTGGAGGGAAAATTGAAGCATGAGAGACTATGGACTCTGAGAAACAAACAGGGTTTTAGAGGGGAGGGGGGAGGGGGGATTGGTTAGCCCGGTGATGGGTATTAAGGAGGGCACGTACTGCATGGAGCACTGGGTGTTATACGAAAACAATGGATCGTGGATCACCACATCAAAAACTAATGATGTATTGTATGGTGACTAACATAACATAATACAATTTAAAAAAAATGTTACAAAAACTATTACAGCATAAAAATTAGAAGCAACTGCTAAAGTCGAAGAATGTTATCTGCTCACAGACTCTAAGACCATATTACTTCATCATCAAGCTGTATGTAGTATAAATTCAGTTTAAAATATTAATTAGCCAAGGTGAGAAGGGTTAAACAAATCAGTGTGTATTATGTAGTATATTATATAGCCATTAAAGTTGTATTTAAGTGATTTTAATGATATTGCAAAAGTAGCATGTATACTAGTAGGCAAATATGAGCAAGTTCTAAACAGAATTTATTATCTGATCCAAATTATATAATATATATTCATATAAAGATATATACATATGTGTGTATTAACGAAAAGCCAGAAGAAAATATATCAAAATGTAAGTATTTAATTTTGGCTTGTAATCTTAGCTGTTATTTAAATATTTCACTTAATATTTTTCTATATCTCCAATATTTTCTTTAATAATCCTAGATTAATCCTAGATTAAGAAGAAAAAAATACCTTAAAAGCATGTATTATTGAACATCTGCTGTGTTCCAAATGTAAAGTATTTGGAAATTAAAGATAAATTAAAAAAATAGTCCCTGCCTTCTTCAAGTCCCACTGTTTATTAGAGGAGACAAATCACACACATACACACACACACTTAGCTGCGGTGTAATATAGTAGATTCTGAGCTATAGTGCAGAAAAACTGTCTATATGATAACAAAATATATGTTTAGTCTTTAATGAAATAGTGTGAAAATAAAATGAATTGTATGGAATTACTAAACCCAAAGCATAGTTCATTCTCTTTTCTTCTAAGTCATTTTTCACTAGAAGCAGTTTTCACCTCTAGAAAGTGATTGGTCAATGCCTAAACTTTTATGTGTGCTTCTCCATGCAGCAATGAATGATTGATGAAAAAAGAGGAACTAACGGGTTGAAATTTTTAGTTCATAATCATTGTAAAGTTATCTCTGGCCATTGAAAGGATATAATTTTTATTCTCTTTCATTTCTCTGCATGTTTTAAGAGAAGATATCAATAAATTCTTGTATCTTTTGCTGAACACAAATTCATATTTATATATGAACATTATACCTTTTATGCTTTGTACATTATATACTTTGTTAGTAAGCTTAAATTGAAGTGTATGTTCTCTGCTAATGCTACAGAAGACAATTACAGATGTTTTCAGTTACTATGAATTCCATTAATCCATTAATTTATCTTACTTTGATAGGATGATTAATCTGCTTTATTTGACCTCAATAGTTAGTAAGTTTTATAACTGACATGTTTTGTACTTAAGTTTTCACTATTTTTCAGCAATACCTATTATTTTACCTTACTCCAACCTCAATAAATGGAAGGATTCTTTGGTCTGACAGTTCTTTTTACTACTTAGTTTTCCACATTTAATTGTTCCTAAAACTTTCAACGAATACCTGGATGCCACAGTTAAGAGCCAAGTGCTTTCCTTCTGTCATTGTCTCTTTCCTTCTGTAGTTGCCCATAATTATCTAAATAGCTGCTTAAAAATTACATTTCACAGGCAAAATAATTGAGACATTAAAAATATCAGTGACTGCCGGGCGCCTGGGTGGCTCAGTTGGTTGGGCGACTGCCTTCGGCTCAGGTCATGATCCTGGAGTCCCGGGATCGAGTCCCGCATCGGGCTCCCTGCTCGGCGGGGAGTCTGCTTCTCCCTCTGATCTTCCCCCCTCTCATGCTCTCTCTCTATCTCATTGTCTCTCAAATGAATAAATAAAATCTTTAAAAAAAAAAATATCAGTGACTGCCAAGGACTGAGGGTGGGAGGATGAAGGATGAATAAGTGAAGCAGAAGGCAGTTTTAGGCAGCGAAACCATTCTGCATGATACTATAATGGTGCATGTGTAAGTTTCCTAGAGCTGCCATATAAATTACCCAAAACTGAATGGCTTAGAACAGTGTAAATTTATTCTCACAGTTTTGGAGGCTTGAACTCTGTAATCAAGGTGTTGTCAGGGTGAGTTCCTTGTGAGAGCTAAGAGGGAGAATTCATTCCATGCCCTCTCCTAGCTTCTGGTGGTTTGCTAGCAATCTTCACATTCTTTGGCTTATAGATGCGTCACGTTGATCTCTGCCTCATCTTCACATGGTGTCCCCCTGTGTGTGTCTCTGTGTTCAAACTTCTTTTTATGACAGTAGTCATGTTGGATTAGGGGCCACTCTAATTACCTTATTTTACTTATTATCTCTGTAAAGACTGTATCTCAAATAAGGTCACATTGTGAGGTTCAAGAAGGTTAAGATTCAAACATATATTTTGGAGGTAGGACACAATAGAACCCATAACAGTGGATATATTATCATATGTCAGAACCCTTGGTACTATGCAGCCCAAAGACTGAACTTAAGTATGCAAATTAAAAAATATATTTAGGAGATCAGGAGGTCCTAGGAGGCCCCTTCAGCCTCCCATTGTAGGGGGTGAGGCAAAAGGTACTAACCTAAGTAAGTTTGGAAATGAATGGAGTCTGTAAGACTAAAGGCAAAAGGAACTGCACATAAGCACTATACTAGGGGATAAAGTTGTGTTTTTTGTTTTGTTTTGTTTTGTGTTTTTGCCACAGAGGTACAGGTTAGCAATCTGATATTGCTGTACATGTATACTGGAATTCAGTGAGTGAGTGCATAGTGGATGGTGGGAACCAGGTTTATCACTTTTGGAGTGGGAAATTACAAATAGCAAGGGAAAAGAAACTAGGACTATTCATGGGGTAATGGACTAGATTGAAGTCATCAGTAAGAACTTGTGTTTAACTGAGTTAATAGATGGTTACATATAGAAATATTCATAGATATGTGTATATACAGGGAGTAGTATACAAAGATACATTTATTTGCTCTATCAGTTGGGAAGGCCTAAAAGTGGCATCCCAGTAGCAATGAGCACAATTAGAATCCAGATATTGGTTTCTAATACCATTTGCCACTAAAAAGAACCAGGACTCCTTACAGAAATGACTGATTCTCAGACTTGGACTATGGCAGGAAATATACAAGATGAGCCTCTAGCAGGAGCATCTTATAGTGCTAGAGAGTTAAGGAAGTGCTAAAAAAAATCCCATTAATGGGGTGCCTGGGTGGCTCAGTTGGTTAAGCAACTGCCTTCGGCTCAGGTCATGATCCTGGAGTCCCTGGATCGAGTCCCGCATCGGGCTCTCATTCTCTCTGTCTCAAATAAATAATAAATAAATAAAATCTTTAAAAAAAAATCCCATTAATGGAGGCAAATCAAAGGGTACAGGAGCCAAGTGAAAGATTTGAGCAACAAAGTATAGTACTGGATTATGACAAAAAGTATAAAATAAATATCCTTGATTTTATAATGATATAAATAAATATTGATTACCTTAATAAATGGTCAAGGGCAAATCTCCTGTGAAGAGGAATTTTGAACAAATTATGTAGGAAGTTTATCCTAAAGGAGTGGGAACATAACTCTTCACTCCTTAAGCATAAACTGCACAAAGCATATGGTACAGAAAGGGGAAATAAAGAGTTACAGGGGAGAAACCTGATAGCAGTGGATGGTGAGAACCAGGTGATCAAAAGCAATATCAATAGTCATAAATACTCTGTACCCTTGATATGATGACCTTTATCTCTGTGACCTTCTTCCCAAAAATCCATTAAAAATTACATTTCACTTTGCAAATATAAGCAAATTCTACTTTCTCTAATTAGTAAAAGTATTAATAACAATAATTGAAATATAAATAAGAATTAGAATGCATTATAGACTGGCTGTGCTTCCTCTCCAAATTCATATGTTGAAGCCTAATCCCTACTGTGATGGTATTTAGAAGTGGAGGCTTTGGGAGGTAATTAGGTTTAGATGAGGTCATGAGTAGAGTTTTCATAATGGGATTAGTGTCTTTATAACTAGAGGAAGAGAGAGATGAGCTCTTTATCTCTTCACCATGTGAGGACTCAGCGAGAAGGCAAACATCCATCTGTAAGCCAGGAAAAGCGTGCTCACTAGGAAGTCAAACTGCCTGACACCTTGATCTTGGACTTCCTAGCCTTCAGAACTCTGAGAAATAAATGCTGTTTGAGCCATTCAGTCTACTTATTTTGTTATGCTATTAACTACTTTGTTAGCAGCCCAATCTAACTAAGACAGAATGATTATAGTGCTTCAGATACTGTTGTAAGCATTTTACATATATTTTGTATTATAATAAAATGATTCATTTAATATTTACAGAATTCTTATGAGGTAGACTTGATTATGATTCTGTTATGATCCTCTGCCCACAGTGTCTCATAGAAGTTGTAGATCTGACTTTTGAACCCAGGCAATCTGATCTCTGAGTCTGTGTGCTTAACAACTACGCAATGCTGTTTCTCAACTACTTATGTCTATAACATGTCAGAAACAAAAATAATGATAATTATACATTTAAGTATGTGTGTGAATAAATAAATATGATGGGGTGAAAGAGAGCACTCTGAATCTGCTATATATAGGACAAAGAATAGAATGCACCTGAACAATCATCTTGATGAAACTTTTGCTGGTTGGTAGAAAACAAAATTACTGGCTTCTCACCAGTAGGAACAAAAATGTTCCAGTGGTCTTCTGAACTCTGTAATTGCCTCACTCTCTAAATCCAAAGATGGCCAGCAAAGTGCCCTCTTCAGTGAATTTCTGCTACCTCCTTAGTAGGGAAAAGCTAACTACATTATACTTCTTTTGAAGATGGAATTCATTCATATATAATAGATCTTGATTATTCACAGATTCTATATTTGTGAATTCACCTATTCACTAAAATTTACTTGTAACTCCAAAATTGATATTTGAGGCATCTTCTGGGGGTAATTGCTGGACATGTGCAGCACAGCTAAAAATGTACATATTCCCAGCTGAGGTCAAACACTGCAACACTCTGCCTAGGTTTAGTTCTCATTCAGAGATGACCAGAGGATGGGATAATAGGTGGCAGTACAGTGTAATGCAAGAAGCTCCAGCCCTGGTGCCAAGTGGATGGAATTTAGATCCCACCTGTTAATGGGGCATCCTCAGGCATGTCATTGAAGATTTCTGAACCTCTTTTTCTCTTTTGTAAAATGAAGAAATTAGATCTACCAGAATGAGTTGTTTTTAGAATTTAAGATTATAATTTATATGAGGTATGTGTGTGTGTAGTGTGCGTGTATATACAATACATATGCATATCTATCTATTTTCGCTAGGAGCAAAGTTCAATATTTACTCAGTGTTCCCTCAGCCTTTATAGAACATAACTATCTGGGATAATAAGAACAGACTGTATTTTTTGAGTGTCTTATATGCCAGAAAGTCTGCTAGGTACTAAGATGTTCATAGCCTCTAACCACAAAGAGTATACTGTCAAGTGGAAAAGCTAATATTTTTAATAGGAGATTTTTTTTAAAAATCTGAAGTCAAAGGAGATAGAACCCAGCCCTATCTAGGACTTTCGAACCTTGCATAAGGACATTTTTTTTTTTTTCTGATTCCTCTCACCGCTTCCTTACTAGGAAGTAAGATGGAGTGTGGAAGCAGGCTCATCAATAATTCTAATTTTATAATCGACCTATTTTTACTATTCTTAATCCAGTTGCCAAAGAAAACCTTTGAAATGTGTCCCTCTTCTCTGTTTTATGGTTTCTAAAATAACCATAGCCCTTAGTTAGTGAAGGTGTGCCTTATACATTGACTGACCTCAGGCACTAAAAGAACTATTTTCTTATGGCCAGGTACCTATGATTATTTATATTAGCCATGCCTCTTTCTTATTTAATACACTTGTACATGTGTTTTTGGGTATCAAATAACACAAACATCTAAGTTAATTTTTCTATTATTTTTAATCTCAGTAGATGCTATTGAAATGTCAAGAGAGCCACTGCAGTCTTATTAGTGAGTTTAAATGGCTTTTAATTAGTCTTAGTGCTAAATTTTTTAATGAATTGATACTTTATGACTACTTAACTCTTAAAAATATGTCAATTTCTATTCCCTGAAACTGAAACAAGAGCATTAAATTCAAATAACATATTTTCAAGTAAGGTATCCAGTTGCATCCCAACACAGACTTAAAGTATGATGCAGTTTAACAGAATTAATCTATCATGAGTGCAGATTAAAGAAAATTTACAACTTGAGACAGAAAGTATGGTATAGGTCAGATCTAGTCTTTCTCTTATTAACCCTGATTTCTAACATTGAAGCATCAATTTATCGAAATAATTCATTAAAACAAACAAAACAGAAACACTACCCAATTCTAAACTGCTGTCATTTCAGTGTGTCTCCTTTGAGACTATCAGTTATGTCATCCCCTTTAGATCAACTTTTAAACACCTTCCCAATTCACTTTAGTCTAATCGCAATAGTATAATCTCTTTTGTACAGTCTAAGGAAAGCTCTTCCTGTCTAGTTCTATCCCAGAACCTTCCAAACCTTAGTCTAGTTTATCCAGATGGGTGGAATCTTACCCAGCTGAAACAGACCATGTCAATATCCCCAGTGAGTTTCAGAATCTATGCCACTGTCTATTTCTTCAGCCTTTGCCCTCCCTTCTTGCCCAGCATCATTTCTTAGGTCTTTTCCAATTATTCAGACTCTTCCCAGAATCATTTACTTGGCAGATAGATGGGTCCTAAGATTGAGAGACAGGCAACTATTGGAACAAGGGCCACTTATTACAGTATCACTATCAACAAAAGCCATAGGTAAAGGCCTTCAGGTTTCTACTATAGAACTCTTGTTTATCCATCAGGGACCAGGAATGGCTTGAGTAAACTTGCAAAACCTGTTAGAGACATGAAACCACCCGTGTGGGCATTAACTTCTCAAAGGTGTTGCTAGACTCATGAAAGTTACACTCATGAAAGCTACGGACACCAGCCAGGTATTTATATATGATCACAGGATTGGTCCTGTGTATATCCTTTTATAGTACTTTTAGTCCAGTGCTCATTACAACACTAACTTCTTTATAGCCTTTCTTATGTTTACATCCTCAACATACACTTACAAGGAAACAGAATTTATGATAAATTTCACATGTGTCCAACCTTTCATGTGACCCTAAAAAACAAACTGATTTTATAATACACTCTCATCTTCTTTGTGGTAGTAAAAGTGCTATACATTTTATAGCCAATGGAGGTAAATTATCCCACCAAAGTGTAAATTTCCCAGGAATATTATTCAAGTCTATAATTTTTTTACTTTATCCCACCTATGTAAGCTCTGAAAGTTACAAGCAGACATTGAGGAAAAGCAAGAAAGAGACAGAAAGACAGAGGCAGACAGACTTCTTTAAAAAAGTTAGGGAAAATTTTGGCCTGTTAAGACTGACACATACAATCTTGAACAGCCTAATAACTTCATAAAATCTCCTTTCCTGGGCTTTCTTCTCATTCCAGAGGTCTGGCTCAAGCAGAGATCATTAAGCTGGGCGCCTGGGTGGCTCAGTCGTTAAGCGTCTGCCTTCGGCTCAGGTCATGATCCCAGGGTCCTGGGATCGAGTCCCACATCGGGCTCCCTGCTCGGCAGGAAGCCTGCTTCTCGCCCTCCCACTCCCCCTGCTTGTGTTCCTGCTCTCGCTATCTCTCTCTCTGTCAAATAAATAAATAAAAAATCTTTAAAAAAAAAAAAAAGAAATCATTAAGCTATTGTTTAATGGAATGATCCAAAGTGTGCATATTCCCTGTCAACCCTCAGCCATTCTTTTTTAGTTCATTTTGTTTGCCATAACAAAATGCTATAGCTTATAAACAAAAGAAATTACAGTTCTGAAAGCTGGAAAGTCCAAGATCAGGGCACCAGCAGATTCCGTGTTTGGTAAGATCCCACTTCCTGCTTCGTGGACCAGTCTTCTCACTGTGTCCTCAAATAGTGGAAGGGACAAGGGAACTCACTGTGGTCTCTCTTTGAGGGCATTAATCACATTCATGAGTGCACCACATACATG
This sequence comes from Neomonachus schauinslandi, assembly GCF_002201575.2. Lineage (NCBI taxonomy): Eukaryota > Metazoa > Chordata > Mammalia > Carnivora > Phocidae > Neomonachus > Neomonachus schauinslandi. The sequence continues at coordinate 97,451,527 of NC_058403.1, read as the reverse complement.
ACCTAATCAACTCCAAAGGCCCCACGTACTAATACCATCATCACACTGGGCATTAGCATTTAACATATTGGGTTTCAGGGGGATACAAACATTCAGTCTGTAACACATTCATTAAAATAAGGCTAGCTCACATAGTTAATGTATTTTCAGGCTTAACATAGCAACACCATCAATATGAACCCTTAAAACCCAGCTTTCGCAGGTGCAGTACACTCTTTTAAATAGTACAGATCCAGGGGCACTGGGTGGCTCAGTCAGCTAAGCAGGTTAAGCATCTGACCTCAGCTCAGGTCTAGGGTCCTCCGCCCTGCCTCAGCCTCCACCCCCCAGTCCGATTCCTGGTGGTCTGCTTCTCCCTCACCTTCTCCCTCTGCCCCTCCCCTCAGCTCGTGATCTCTCTCTCTCTCTCACATAAATAAATAAATAAATAAATAAATAAATCATAAATATCTTTAAAAAAAAGAGTACAGGGCTCCTGGGTGGCTCAGATGGTTAAGCGTCTGCCTTTGACTCAGGTCAGGATCCCAGGGTACCGGGATCGAGTCCCACATCGGGCTCCCTGCTAGGCGGGGAGTCTGCTTCTCCCTCTGCCGCTGCCTCTCTCTATCTCTCTCTCTGACTCTCATGAATAAATAAATAAAACATTTAAAAAAAAAGAAAAAATATATTTAAAAAAAGAGTACAAACTAGAGTGAATCACTTTTATGAATTTTTGGACTCTAGTTATGCTAGATAGTAATGGTTCATATGTTTTCATTAGATTTTTCTTAGAAATAAAAATGTGCTGTTTTTTTTAACTTGTACACAAGTGATCATAGATTTTATTCATAACAACCAAAATCTAACAACAACTCAAATGTCCATCACCAGGTGAATAGATAAAAAATAAAGGTATATGATGAAATATTACTCAGCAAGGAAGAAGAATGAGCCACTGGTAAATTTAACAACGTGGATGAATCTTAAAATAATTATACTAAGTAAAAGAAGCTAGAGATAAGAGAATACGTATTTTAAGATTCAGAACAGGCAAAACTAATCTGTAGTAACACAAATCAGAAGCAGTGATTCTCTGGGATGCTGATTTAAAATTTCTTTTTTATACCTAGGCCATTATTAAGCCATTGTTAGCAAATTTCCTAAATAAATATTAGGCACTTATGTAAAAATGGATGTTTCCACTTTAAGTGCATGAATAACATACTAACATGTTTAGTGACAAAATACATTTGAAAAATAATTTCTCATTAGCATTTCTCCCCTTTAGGAGAACGATCATATAGTTGAAAAAAGAATGATATCCATTACATTATTGCTTTAAAATTATATCTAAAATGTTCCCTTATGCAGTTGTTTTGTGATCATCTCATATGTATTTCAATCCTAAAATAAAACACGTATTTTAAAAGAATTCATTATTTCATCTCACCTTTTTTAAGCCATAACATAATATTTTATAAATGACTATTTTTTTAGGGTGATAAAACATTGCTTTAAGAAGCTACATCATTGAAGCTCCTCTCTACTAAGGCTAAGTCATTAATGTAAATTCCTTAAAAACCTTGATTTTAAAAATTTCTGTTTGAAAGTTTGGGAAATTTCATATCATAAAAAAGATTAATAATGTAATTAATGTAAAGGGTTAATTGTATAAATAGATTTTTGTCAGAATTACATTTGTAATTTTTTTCCTCCAATGGAACATCGATGAACACACATCTTAAGCAGCATATTTTGCTTTCCCATTAACCTCTGAAACCCATTTTAAATGATAGGAGAATTCTGTGAAGCTGAATACTGAATATGACCTTCTGAACATAGAATTAATTTGGGGTTTTTTTTTGAGGAAGGCAAGATCATTACTTGTTGCTGTCTCACTGAAATGGGAAAAGGTCCTCAGTATATTTTGATCTTTGTTTCTGTAGGTACATGCAGTATTTGTCTCTTCTCCAGTACCTAATTTTGCCATAGATTTTTCGATGAAGAGAAAATTCATTGCTACTTAGTTTTTGTTTGGGGGTAAGTGGATTGTCTTCCATTAATCATTTGAAATAAATGTTTAAAGACAAGCTACATTAAAAACAAACTAAATAAAACTTTGCAGAGGTTTCAGTGCAACCTGGGATATCAAGCTAATAAATTGAAATTTTTAAATGTGGTGATTCAGTGTAGAAAAGGCTTTTAGAACATAGATGTCTACAGCAAGCTTGGAAGGTATAACCTCAGATGATAAAACGTAGCATAATGATCCACAAAAATAAAGTTTATTAAGCAGAAGAAATGCTTTTGACAGAAGGATAGATGTATTAATGCAAATTTTTAGAAGAATTTAGGGCAAAATATTTATGTGGAATTCAAAGTTTATAGTTTTAATTTGGTACCTGTATTCTCTTGTGCATACTCAAGCACCCATCAGTCAAATACAGTTCTTTATTACCATTAACTACTGTTCAGAATTTGGAGAGGTCCTTGTGGTTTTAGTGAAGCAGCAGCCAGGCCAATTTCAGCTGTGGTGAGAGTAGACTGTTCCCAAGAATTTCCTTTCCAAAGACCTCTGCATATAGGTTCAAGGATTATGCTTTGACCTCATAACATCTTGATCAAAGCACCTCAATAACTGGCAACATTTAGACATGTTGATACTGGTTTGGCGTTTCTTTAATCATTCTTTAATCAGTAAATTTGTCTCTAGGTCTTTTTACTTTTGCTGAATTAAAATTCATCTTATTCTGAGTCTTGGTAAATGAAATCCCTCTGTTGTGTTATTTGCAACAGTTTCAGGAGCTAAGAAATTTTTATCACACTTGAAAGATCACTCTGTGTTCAACTGAAGTTCTTACATCATTTTTTATATTTGCTATCATTGGTTTATTCTTATTAGTCAGTTGATTGCTTAGCCTTTTGTTTTCTGCCAAATATATTTACTTTACACACACACACACACACACACACCCCTGCCAGATCTCCTGGTACACTCTTTTATACTAGTTCCTTCTTTTCAGTCCCATTCTAATTGTTTCATCAGCATGTTTTTTTTTTTAAGATTTTATTTATTTATTTGACAGAGACACAGCGAGAGAGGGAACACAAGCAGGGGGAGTGAGAGAGGGAGAAGCAGGATTCCCACTGAGCAGGGAGCCCGATGCGGGGCTCGATCCCAGGACTCTGGCATCATGACCTGAGCTGAAGGCAGATGCTTAATGACTGAGACAGCCAGGTGCCCCAGCTGACTTAAAATTTGTTCCTATGCATTACCGGTAACACTTGCTATTCCAATATGATTTAAACTGCTCAAGATGACTTCCTGTTACCAAATTCCAATTTGTGCTTTGCTAGTAAAATATTGACTTGACAGCCTTGCTCTTATAATTTACTATTTAAATAGCTACTGTTTGTGACCACCCACCTGCCCAGAATATATGTGTAAGAGTACTGCGTACTGAACCTTTCTTTCTGTGTACTGAACACATGTACAATACTATGTACTGAACCATTCTTTTATTTCCATCATAATGTCCCTTCTACTTCCTCTGATGAAGTTTTTATTTTTGAAATCTTAAATTTCTCCATTACTTAAGGTTTATAAATATAAATATTGCTCAGAATCTTTCAAAGGAGGTGAGCATCATTCAGTTGTTATTGTAGTTACACAAAGTAAGTCCAAAACCACAAATAACTTATCTGATGTGAGCTTTTGCATGAAGACTTCATTTTAATGGGAAATAATATATCTGCTTAAACAGCAATGTTACTTTTCATGTCCCTAAATCACTTTGCTAATTGTCTTCTAGTAAGTGTTATTAATTCCATTTGCCAAAATAAATTTTTAAAAGGTTAAATAAATTACCATGTTCTATCAAGTTAATCTCTGTACTTCATCTTTCTTCCTTCTTGTATAACTAAGCCTGTCTGCCAAAAGAATGTGCCCTGCGCAAACAGTGACAGGATCGGCTCTTGATTTTTTTCAGTCAGAAAATCTTCCTTATTAAATCATAAACACCAATATGAAGGAATTCACCCTTATTTATCTCCAGATTTCACTTCCTTCATCCCTTCCTTATCTCCTCCTCTGAATGCTTATTATAGTGATTTGAACATGGCAGTTCATGATATTTAGGGCATTATTATTACAGTTGCAAAACATTATTTTGTGCCACAAACTGTGCTAAGCGGCAGTGTATACATCAATTCCCATCTAATTTCCACAAATTGGTAGTTATTACTATTCCCATTATTCAATAAGGGAAATTAATGCTTTAAAAAATGTAAAATTATTTGCCCGAGATGACATAGCTATTAGGGGGAGTGCTGGGATTCAATACCAGGCATTCTAACTACGGAGCCAATCTCCTCATTAACACACTATAACTTCACATTCTCCTGCCTCCCTTGGCCAGGTTCTAACAGGCATTACTTGCTATGATGCTGTATTTGTGTCCAGTCCTTAGTATCTTCAACGCACATAGTGCTTTAAATGCAGTTGACCAGCAGCTACAATGTACTACTTCTGGTACCTAAGACTATGAACAACAGTGCTTGTGGCCGGCAATTTTTTTCAGATCGTTCTCCAGTTTTACTCAATCTCCTCTCATTTCCATTGCTTTGGCTTTTGAATCCCTAGCTCTATCCTGCATTTGACATTAGTTTCTGTTCTACGTACTTGAAATCCCTTCTCGACATTTTTTTCAAAATTTTACTAGAATCTAGATCCCTACCTATATTAGATTGTGCTCATGCCTTTGATTTCAGATCCACTACTCTAGCCTTGAGTGAGTTGCATTCTTCAAAATCCTGTCTTATGACTTATCCATTCTTTCCACCAGGGGAAAGATATTTAGATTTTTTGAGACTGACTTATGTTAACTAAAATAGCAAGGGATTGATGTATAAACCAGAATGTCATTATTTAAAGTGAAAACTGTGTTACAGAGATCAGGATAGTTACATATGTTTCCAGTGGCTTTTCTTTCTGAAAAAAAAAAATAACAAGGAAAGAAAAAATTGAAAAGAGAATATTATTTTGTGAACATAGAATCAAGGCAAGGGTAGAGCTCAATAATCTTAATGGATAATATATTCTGATTGACAGCAGGACATTTAACCTTGGTATTCTCTCATGAGACACCTACCTCCCAGACACAGTGTTGGAGAAGTTGTGACAAGTTCCTGCTCACTGACTTCCTTTAGTCAGTTCTTGGTTTTAATGGTTTTTCCTCCAACCTGATTGTTTTAGTTTTTATTTATTCATTGATTAATTCATTAAAAAAATATTTATTGAACACAGACCATGTGCTAAGCACTGAGTAAATCAGTGCAAACATCACATTAACAAAGCAGACATGGTTTCCGTCCTCAATGAACTTCTAATTTAGTGATGGAGTCACTTATTAAAGAGGTAATCACACAAATACCTAATTATGACTGTCTTCATTACTCTGAAGAAAATCTAAGTTGGTGTTCTGAGACTGTAAAACAGAAGACCTGGTTTTCTGTGGGAAGTTAGAGAAGGTTTCCCTGTGGGAGTGATTTTTTAAGTGAGGGCTTAAAGGGTTAATAGGATGGACCCAACAAAGTAGAAGAAGAGGCAGTGGGGACGTGGAACAAGGTCCTGAGGTGGAAAATAATTTGGACATTTTAAGTAATTAATAGAAAGTGGATGTAGCTGGAGGTTAGTGAATGAGGAAAAGAGTTGGTATTAACAATGAGGATGCAGAGGTGAGGATTTGGGAGGTAGAGATCATGCAGAGTATTCCTGAATATATTACAGATTTTGGACTCAGGGCATTTTTGTAGGGTTTTTAAGCAGGGAAGAAACTGATTAGAACTGCTTTTAAAATTATTAGTTTTGCTGCTGTCATAAAGGTGTTTAATGTGTTTAGGATCAAAAAATATGGTTAGAGTAATTAGCTATTGCTATAGTTCAGGAATAAATTATGATGGCTTAATGAATAGTTTCTTAGAGATGGAGAAAAATGATTCCAGAAATATTTGGGATATAAAATCAATAGATTCTCTTTTTCTTGCCATGGATTCCTGAGACTATACTTAAATCATTCTGACCAAATCTGATTATATAAGAAACTCCTCAACAGAAATAACTGCATAGGATATTCTGCAGATGGCTAAGAGTTTCCATTATGAACTGATAGTCTTATGCTTATGATTTTTACTTTAGAGGTCTCTAAGTTCTTAAGAGTAGAATATTGCTGACTCTTACAGATTTATTGCAAAGATCAATATTTTTTTGTTGAAATTAGTAGAGTATGTGCAGAGTTGTGAGAGCTGTGATAGCAACCTGGAAGACTCTGGAAAAACCTGATCGCCAATTGTACAACCACTGTAATCTCAGCCAATCTCTCATAGCAGCGTAAGTAGGTCTTTTCCTGCTGCTCATAAAAGGCTACATGGAAACAATGATTATTAATCAGTGCAGAGATAAAGATGGCAGTACAACCAAATTCAAGGAGCTGGAGTTTATTTTCATAAAATGTGCTTAAATGAATATTTTAAACCATGATGATAAGAGATTCTTTTTTCTTGCAAAAGAAGTGCGTAATGATTTCAGATGCAGTTTGAACAAGTCAGCGTTTTTCCAAATCAAGAATGCTTTTTTAAAAATTGCAATAGTTTGGGGCGCCTGGGTGGCTCAGTTGGTTAAGCGACTGCCTTCGGCTCAGGTCATGATCCTGGAGTCCCAGGATCGAGTCCCGCATCGGGCTCCCTGCTCGGCGGGGAGTCTGCTTCTCCCTCTGACCCTCCTCCCTCTCATGCTCTCTGTCTCTCATTCTCTCTCTCTCTCAAATAAATAAATAAAATCTTTTTTAAAAAATAAAATAAAATAAAATAAAATAAAATAAAAATTGCAATAGTTTGAATAATTATAACTATGCCATTAAGTGATCCAGCAGCTAAGGACTTTTAAGTGTAGAACTGTGGTTTATCTTTTCCTTCAAATAATTTCCAGACTTTGCTGTTCTACAAACTTAATAGTTGACTTAAGCTAATACAGACTGAAACTGAAATGAGCTGTGAACAGGAAGCTAAAGCTATGCTCTTCACCATTCCAAGAAGTTCTTGCTTAGGCTGACGTGGGTGTCAGGACATCAGATTAGATACCACATGACTGTCTGTCAAACAGTAATTTAACTTCTTCTTAATTGCTATTGTGTGTTCTGTCTATACCAATAGTTTTTAATACCTTAAAATAACCTTGCATGTGTAAGTCACATCCTCCAAAACTAGTTTGTCATTTCATTGAGATCATACAGTTTTCTGTTTACAATGGCTTGCCTTCAAGCAGTGGAGGTTCAGTAACTCTAGGCAAAATACAGTACCAAAAATTCTTGTCAATTCCTCACAAGCTTTTTGACAAGTAACTTTGCATCATGCCTAGAACCTGTAAGTCACATTTTAAATATCATTTAAGAAGCATCATGTTACATCGTTTTATTCACAAAATTCCTGTACCTTTGTTGCCTGTGTTATAGTAGGTTTAATTTTTTATATACTTTATTTATTTGAGAGAGACAGAGATAGTGAGAGAGAGCACGAGCAGGAAGGAGGGGGAGAAACAGACTCCTCACTGAGCAGGGAGCCCGATGCCTGGCTGATCCCAGGACCGTGGGATCATGATCTGAGCTGAGGACAGATGCTTAACCAACTGAGCCACCCAGATACCCCAGCAGGTTTAAAATTTAAAGTGATAGAATTAAATTCTTCACTCAAAACACAAAAGATAAAAATGGGGCGAGGGGGGTTACTGGTACAGAAACAGAACTAGTATAAGTGGGAAAAATCCAGAGGTAGTATTACAGACAGCAATGTTAAAGTCATTCAAAAATAAGCCTTAAAAATTGTATCTTTTACTTTAAGGAAGAAGCCTATAATACAGAGAACTTCCAAAGATATTTTTAAAAGGCACATACATTATTGAGGGCTCTTCTCCTATTTCAATTCTAACAATATTTAATTATGGAAACAGTAGATTCTCCACTCAGCACTGTAGAGGCTGTGTCTGCATAGGAAAAGCAAAGCAGAGAATTGAGACCATTACTTCAAATAATACCAGAAAGTTTAATACCCCTGTGAATAAGAAGGAAGTGGGAATGTTTTTAAACATCCACTTTCTCATCCTTCACATACCTATGTGAGATCAATCTCTATTGGCGTTTCATCTATCCCCAAGGGCTGTAGTTAAAGGACAAAATCTACTAATGGGAACCATGGCCTGGATTCTTCCATGCTAGTTCTGAGCAAAAACATTATAATTTTCTTAATAACATTCCCTTGTTTGTGAATGCTTTAAAACTTATTTATTATTTTCTACTGCTTAGAATGCACATGCATCCAGAGAATAAAATATAAGCATATATAATAAACAAAACATATACATGAGGCCCCATAGAAGAGAGTAAATATAAGATCACAAACAAGTAAGTGAAGTCAGCTGCAGTATTTTCTGTACCATTCACACTGAAGAATCTGAGTCTCAGGACCTATGTCAACACAATAAAAATAATTCCAAGTAATGTGTATAATGCCCAATGATGCAAGCACTGGAAAAATATAAACAGAGATATAAAAGATTGTTCATAGATATGAAGAAATCTGCTCATTTATTTGATTTCCTTCTACTAATTTACATATACCCACTTCCCATCTAATGAATGGTAGAATAGCTCTAAATTTTTAATATTTTATTGTATATACAGCTCATTTCCTGTTTTACATCAATCAGCACATTCAGTCTGCCCTTTTGTCCCTCACTGATGTTCAAGGCACATGTAGAAGGAGCCCACCACAAGATTAAATATAAAGTATAGAATTCATCAGAGTGGCTTAAAAATCAGAGGGGCGTATCATTGACCACTAGGCTAGACACATGTTGACTCTTGTAAAATCAGGTAATTGGCAAAGTCTGGGTCATCTGGCTCTGCACAGCACAAAGTATTGCATAGCACCATGAGTAGATACTGCCCTTTCTCACCCTACAAATGCCTCACTTTTTTGGCTCAACCAGAATTAACTTCTGTTATTTTGCTCTACATAAAACTTATGATAGGATCTAAAATATTTTACCATAGGAAGTTAAGGCAATCTCTCATTTTTAGCATGTTAGTCTCCCTCTCTCTAACTTGAAAGGAATGGTTAAGATGGATAGAGGTAAGGCACATCGTAATTGAAATTTACAACATGCTTGGACATTTTCCAGCATAGGAATCTACTAAATACTTCTATCAAACAAAAGTGACTCCTTTTGCTAAATTTGCCAGTCTCTCCCTCAAGTTATCCATTCTTACTACTCTGAAGAGAACTACAGTTAGGAATGGACTGAACATAGAAAATCATATTGCTTATAGGATTTTTGACATTAGAATTCATTATTACACTGATGTAGTTTTCCCACTGATGAGTATCTTGATATTCAAAATTATATGATCTCCCCTATACTGGGATACATTTCAAACTCCTTAGTATACATTTAAGCCCTTCTCACTATGGCCTCAATTTGCCTTATTAGTATCTTTAACCATTCCCACCAACTCACCAAACCTCTTACATTTTAATATTCCATACTCTTTTATACCTGTGTGCCTTTGCCCAAGTTGTGTAGTACCCCATCAACTTGGCATCTTACAGTGGAGACCTTTGCACTATAGAGTCCCTATTTAGTACCCAAATCAGGATACAGAAGAATGGGAATGTTATCCATACATCCTTCTGCTGCCCCAAACAAGGTCTGGCATTTCCAACTTACACTCCGGTTTGATAGGTCTCTGAAAAAACTCCACAGCGAAAGTGTGGATCCAAACAGGAATGCTTCTCTCACTGACATCTTCATAAAAGTTTCTTTGCAACCTGAAACAATATTGAAATTCCTTCCTGATGATAATTATTGCAGTGATGATAATGATGATGATGATGGTGATGATAATGAACATCATGTAGTGGCCGTAATCTATTGAATACTTACTATGTAGCAGACGTTGATCTAAATGTTTTACATACATATTGCTAATACTTGCATCTTGAAAGGTCTAAAATGAAACTCATGACTTTCCTTCTAAATGTGTTCCCATCCCACCTTCTAGTCATCCTGTCTCAATAAAAGTCACCACCCTCCACTCAGTTCTTCAAGCCAGAAACCACAAATCATTCTTGATTCTTTCCTTTTCTTTGTGACTCACACCCATTCTGTAATTCCTAACCCATTGTTCCTACCTTCAGCATATGTTTCACATATACTCCCCTCAGTCTTCACTGCTACTAGCTAGTCTAGGTCACCAGTATCTTTAGGTTGGAATTTGGAAAAAGAATAAAAATAAAATAATAAAAGTGGCACTATTAAATGCAATGTGATATCCTGGGGTTAGATCCTGGAACAGAAAAGGAATATCAGTGAAAAAACAAACAAACAAACAAACAAAAACTGCTGAAATCTAAATAAGTCTATAGTTTAGCTAATAATATTGTACCAATGTCAGTTTCTTAGTTTTGACATACACCATCACTATGTGAAATGATAACATTAAGGGAGCCTGATTGAAGGACGTACAGGAACTCTCTTTACTATTTATCTGTGCAACTCTTCTGTGCATCTAAAATATTTAAAAAACAAAATTTTTTAAAAAACAATGTTTTCTTAGCTGCCATCCTAGTCCCCTTCAGTCCATTCTTCTGAGCTGCTGGAGTGATCTTTTAATATAAATGTGACCATTAAAAGAGTTTAAGCATCTCAGAAAGATTGAAACAACCTGTCCAAGATTATGTAGGTATTAATGGCTGAACAGAGATTCTCACCCAGATCTGATGGGATTCAGTGTCTCTTAAGCATTATATTACTGAGTTTTCTATGTGATGAATTCAGCACTTAACAAGTAGAAGTCAGTGTCTTCTAGCTTTGCACATATCCCATTCATGGTTTAAGTTTGGTCTGATTCAAAATCCTAAGAAATCCCTGTCAATACCAGCTAAACTGATAGGCCAGGAGAATGAGAAAAAGTCCTTTATGCTTTTCAGCTTCAGTCCATTTTAAAAGATTTGAAATAATTCAGGGTCTAAGATTTTCTTAAGGTATGAGAAAAGATCTTCCTTTGAGGTTTTTGCAGTTGTCACAATTGCCTTCACTGTAATGGCTTACAGGGATGGACATTCAAAAGGATACACCAGCAGAACGGTCATTAACAGAGGTTCCCGATTCTGAATATGGAGTTTCATTCTTCCCTTTCTTATAATGCAAGAGGTAGATCATGAAGACATCCTTCTAAAAGTTAGCTTCATCCCATATTCTAGAGTGTAGTAGAGAACTGAAACTATTTAAAACGTTCAATGATTTTTAAGCTATATTACATAGCCTACTCATCTTAGTATTAGTACCCAAAAGAAGCTCCAATATCTCCAGTCTTGTTTCCACAGGGGGAAAGACATTCACCAGTGAGACCTGTTATCTCTGGTTATCTATCTCTTTTAACTTAGCTTTCTATTAAACCACAGTAGCTTTAGTGGACAAACTTGGACAAAGGGTGAGATTACAAGCTACAGTAGTCTTTTCTTACCCAGCCATTACTTCACCTGGTAACGGCAGGAAATTTAAATCCCTATAGTACTCATTTAACAAAGATTTGTAGTTGTTGGGTTTATATTTTTATATTTTTCATTTGTTTTTGATACTTAAGTCTTTTAAGATGAGAACATAATCCATAATTTAACATTTTAACATTTTAATAGCAGTGCCAAATGTTTTTTTTATGTTTCTTAGATATTAGCACTTTATAAAGTTTCAGTAAAAACTTACAGTTTGTGAGCATTTTAAGGCATGGGAAAGCTTTTCCGGGGGACTATTAATCATTATGATATCTGCTCTCAGTTCAACATCATGTTTCTACATAGCTGGCTATTCAGAAAAATTCAAATTGAAATGTTTACTAACTTACAGTGGGTCAAGACACGAAACTCAACTCATGTCTCATGATACTAGCTTTTGTAAGTTGTATATTAACTTTTTAAATATTGTTGTAGCATTTTTACAAATGGAAATATAAATGGGATATTGGTACACATTTCTATATATATGAATATTTTACTTTACAATCCCAATATATTAAATAGTCCTAAAATTAGTATTTTTGTATTTTAATGTTATTTAAGTCTACTTTGTGTTTGAAGAATTCATTATCTCTACATCCCTGACTCAGTTGACTAGCAAGAAATTCTTATGTTACATCTTCTAAGACATACTGGACTCCATGCCATTTATTTGCCTTGACAGCAGTTTAAAATTCTGCAGTCCTTTTGTACAACAACTTCTAAAATACTTGAATTGTAGTTTAAATGCATTAAAAGATGTAAATGTACAGTTTAGGATCATTTTTTCTCTAATGGGATTAGAATTCAAACACAAGTATGTTTCAAGGACAACATAAAATGTCAACAACAATATACAATTTTAACAGAAAGTTAAACATCCAAGAGAGCTAAGATGTAGCACCATGGTGGCAAGATTCCAGATACCTAAAAAGGACCGGGATTTCGTATCAGTATCCATAGATTTAATGAAAATAAATTAAGTAGCTACTTACAGTTTATAAAAAATGTATGTCTGTATTTGCCCTAAGTCTTTCTTATTGGGCTAAATTTACCACCAATTAAACTCTCATTGGTAACTTTATTGTATCCTTCAGTAAGATAGAGAAGAATATGATTATAGTAGCATTTCAAAATTCAAACTTTAGTAAGAACACGGATGATTTTTCTTCTCTTGTTAAAGTCTCACATCACCTAAGTGAAAATGTGGTTAGCTATGCATTAAAATTTTGATCTTTCAAGCTAGAAGTATATTTTGTATATTCATTCATATGATCATCCATGCAACTCTTTATTCATCATCTAATTTTACTTCACGTTTGTCCACAAGATCAGAGTCTAAAATACAGGATTAGAGTTAGTCATGTCCTGTCACTTGAAGTGTGAAATGTTGTATATTTGGCTGGCATAGAAGAGATAAAAATATTTTAAATTGCTTTTCTGTCTAAGGGAAGGTGGTACATGTAATACTTGTATGTATGCCCTGTTTTATTTAATACTCTTGGCTGGATTAACATTCAAGTAGAATTTTCATTAAAGTGGTAGAACCCTCACTCAGTTAAGCAATTATAACATAGAGAAAATCAACCAAGCCTTCGAATTATTGCTCTTATTTGTAAACATTAAGCAGCTGAGCGTAAGGTTCATTAATACTGCATCTGCATATACTACTGGGCATGCTCCTTTTTCTACTTTGGCCGCTAATGAGAGAGATAAAACAAAGTTTTATATCCCTCCTTTTCTGTTTCCTTCCTTCCTTCCTCCCTTCCTTCCTTCCTTCTCTTTCTTTCTTACTATTTTTTCTTCAGAGATGTACTCATACTACACATTTTCCTCAATCTTTTTTCCTTAGGGTCAATATGTATATTTTCAATAAAGAAATCCAAAGAAAGTAAAAGAACTTACTACCTTTTTCATACTGTCACATTTCTTGCCACCTCTTGCACTCCAAACTCCTCTCTTTTCATCATTCCTCTCAACTTTTGCAAGAACTCATAGGCTATACATATTTTTAAAACTCCATTCAGTCAACAAATATTTACCCGCGATCTAGTATTACTAAGGCTGTGTGTTAAAAATAGTAATGATGTAATGTATGGTGATTAACAACATAATAAGAAAAAAAAAGAAATAGTAGGAAGAAAGGTAGTAGTAATGTGGCTATTTTAGAAACAAGACAGGATCCATGAAACTCAGAAGTTTGATCAGAATATATTTTCCATAGCTGTGCACATATATGGTCCTAGACACTGGACTACAAAAGACCTTGAAGACAGTCTCTGTTCTCAAGTGCTTACAATATAATTGAAAAGCCAGGTTCTTGGCATAGACAGGCAAAGTAACTGAAGGACACTTAGGGTAAAATATTCCAACATACCCAAATCAGTATAGAGTAAACAGTGTGCATAAGTATTTGAGAGAATATTCAAAATTTAGTTACTATATCAACTAAAGACCTACTGGATGAAGGAAATTTGAAACTTAATTTTGATGCTATGAGAGGTGTGTATTTGAATAAAAGAATAACCACAGTAGTTTGTACAAACATGGGAATTAGAAACTGCATATACTACAAGATAAAGTATTTACTTGATTTTAACTAAAGACACTTGCTGAGGGCGCCTGGGTGGCTCAGTTGGTTAAGCGACTGCCTTCGGCTCAGGTCATGATCCCGGAGTCCCGGGATCGAGTCCCGCATCGGGCTCCCTGCTCGGCAGGGAGTCTGCTTCTCCCTCTGACCCTCCCCCTTCTCATGTGCTCTCTCTCTCATTCTCTCTCTGTCAAGTAAATAAATAAAATCTTAAAAAAAAAATGTTAAAGACACTTGCTGAGAATGGTAGTTCTCAAAGTGATGGTTGTTGAATGGGCATGTCCGAATTACATCAGGAGCTTTTTCTTTTTTTTTTTTAAAGATTTTATTTATTTGACAGAGACACAGCGAGAGAGGGAACACAAGCAGGGGGAGTGGGAGAGGGAGAAGCAGGCTTCCCGCAGAGCAGGGAGCCCAATGCGGGACTCGATCCCAGGACCTTGGGATCATGACTGAAGGCAGACGCTTAACGACTGAGCCACCCAGGCGCCCCCAGGAGCTTTTTCTAACTGACTACACATTGTCTTCCTTCTCTCTTCATTTTCTGTTTGCAACATCTCTTTCCATTATTCTGTGATGCCCATTGCAGTGGAAGTAAGAGCCGAGCTGTGCTTGTTGCAGTTAGGATAGGCAGAGAAGAGTTTTTCAGAAAAGTCCCCCAGAATCAGTATCTCTACCCTCCCCTTAAGACACAATGATTTATGGAAACGCTAACTTATTTATTTTTTTTTTGAAATGGGTTGGGAGTAATAAATATGGTATCTTAGAACTGGATAGCCATTAACATGAGATGAGAAGTGATCTATTGTCAAATTCAAGCCTGGTTCATTTAACAAATAAAACATTAGCAGCTAGATTTTATATATTGTTCAGCATTCCATATTATCTCTTACCCTATTTTGAACCTTAAATTTAAATATTTTTAAAATTTAATCTGTGAGGGGAACCTGGGTAGCTCAGTCAGTTGAGTGTCCAACTCTTGATTTCTCCTCAGGTCGTGATCTCAGGATTGCAGAATCCAGTCCCACCTTGGGCTCTCGCTGAGCGGGGAATCTGCTGGAGATTCTCTCTCCCTCCCCCTCTGCTACCCCCACCTTCTCACACACACATGTTATCTTTAAAATTTAATCTGTGCAGTAACATATTATGCAAACTGTCACTTATTTGATAAAGGTATTAGTAAATAAGTCCCTATATATGTGTGTGTGTGTGTATATCCTATCTATACCCTATATATCTCCAGAATAACTTAAGCAATGTTCAGCAATCAGTTATTCACATTTATAGAGAGAAGGGTATATGATCCAAATTAAAGAGCAATTTCAGTATCATTTATACTACTAAACTTCAAACTTAAACACAAATAGAGGAGAAAAATGTTATACCTAATAAAAAAATGTTTTAAACTATATATGTTTGGCTCTGGAATAGTCATGGTTCTGGGATATATTACATGATAAATAACAGTCAATTTTTAAGAAATAATTAAGGTTTCTTAAATATTAATAATTGGATTGTATTCCTAAATGAATTCTGGGATGGGGATCAGAAGAAAGTTATGTTAATGTGGCCAAAAAAATAACTAGGGGATAGCAGAGACTTCTTATTTATATAGGAGAAACTACTAATTTAAAAAAAGACTTCGTAATTCTCTTTACACAGCTATACTATGAATTAAGCGACATGTTTTACTATGCATTGTCACCTCAGTTTATCCTTGTGATTTCTTTTACGTTCAAATTACTTTTAATTATAGCTGGTTTAGTTACTTTAACATTAAGGTTTGATTCCATGTTGAATGGTTATGTTAACAGATGACAATTGAAGTGGCTTAGAATCATGCTGAAAGATACAGTGAGCCTACTATGGAATATAAACACTTCCAAAGATAGAACACCAAAAGTTTATGTGAAAGTCTTGTTTAAATTTCCTCCATCAAGACTTTATCAGATGGTCTTCAGAAAGGGAGAACATTTTCATTTTTTTTCCCTCTCTCTTTCATTGTCCTTGTTGAGGAAGGTTTTCTGAAGGCAATGTGAGTGGCTCATGGGTCTAATTATTCCACAGATTACTTACACCTGTTAACATTTTCTGTACCCACCTACCTTCTATTGCCAGCTAGAAAAGTAAAGCATCTGATGAACTGTTCATTAAAAACAGAGGAATAGATTTCACTTTTTAATCCAAATCAGGTGAAGAAGAGCACAAGTAGGTGGAAAAAAAATCCCAATTCAATTTAATACATATAAAATGCCCAATTTAGATAGAATTTAAGGGTTTTTTTTTTCCAATTACAGTATATGGTTAATAGTTTACATATTGACATAATTGTTTTTGTTATAAAGTTAGTTACCACAGAACAACAACAAAAAAAGACATTTTAAGATAACTCATTTTACCAGAATTCTGTTGGGGGAGAAAAAGCCTTAGAATTTCTGAGTAGTGAGAAAGTTTATACTGTAAATAAGGAAAAACCACTGAAAATGTGTGGGTTCCAGTAACAGCAGGTGGTCTTAATACAAATACTATACATTTGTATCTTTATTTCAGTTAAACTAGTATTTTGGAAGCCATGGCAAAGACGGAATACATTTAAAAGGAGGAAAGTCAAGGTTTTAAGATTTTAAAGATAGGTTCCATATTTTTAAAGTATTTGCTGATTCTCTCTTGATTTCTAGAAGTGGTTCTAGTTTTACTGTTATAGGTTCTGACTTTTTCACCAGACTTATAAATGATTTCACAATGAAGAGATATATGTTGAGTTATTTTCTCAGCCTAGGTACAAAGATAAGTGAATTGGACATTTTGTCATTGGGTGCAAGGACTCTCATCCATCCCTGATCTTGCCTTGGCAGCTAATTTGAGCTCAATAAATGTGCCCTTAGTCACATGAATATCTTGGTACTGAGTCAGAAACAGAAGTAGAAGCAGAGCTGTCAGGATTAGTGAAAGGAATAGGGCCAGGAAGAAGAGAACTTCTTTCTGTCCCTCCACAAGATCAGATGACATCTTTGTTTCAGCATCTTCTTTCAGGGCTAACTTTTCCTTCCCCAAGTTAGGAAAGGTATGCTCTTGTTTTAAATGCTACCAAAAGTCATTATATGGTCTTCCATCATCCTGTAAGCCTAGAAGTAGTGAAATGTGTCAATAGCACAAAAGCCCTATATTCACATGTAATACAATATTGGTAATGTGATACCTGTCATCAAGAGAACAACCTGCTAATTGTTGCAGTTGATTTAAAATGAACTATTCAGGTTTGTTTTTACTGGTGATCATATTTTTTCATGAAAATTATTTGATTTTGATACAATTTAATACAGTACGAACTATCAATTCACTGTACTAATAAACAAGTAGATGGACTGAATATACTAAAGAAACAGTTAATTAGGTATACTGGGCCTTTTTGTCACTGGGTGGTAATGAGGAAAGCCTCCTTTTTACTAATGTTCATCTGTGTTTTAATGTTTAAAGATATTGTAGAGGTTGGGTCAACCATAAATTTATTATAATGCCTCCTTGGTTATATATCTTTAACGTTCACCACAAGTATTATTTTCTATTAGAATTTTAAAATTATATGAAAAATCATCTGTATTGGTGCAGTAGAGAAGAAATGATCCATATTTTCAAAAATTATTTATATTCAGGAGCAAATATCATCAGAATTGAAGATTCTACCCAAGCTATTCCCTCTTCACAACAGATAACTCCTGGTGTACACCTGCTTTCCTGACATGAGAAATCATCTCCTTTAATTTAGATTTCATAAAAGTATACTAGAAATGGTTATCTATTTTTATTATTTCTACTTTTATACACTTTAAATAAAGGATGATATTTAAAAGAAATAAATAAGATGATGAATGTCTTAAACAGGACCTTTACTTCTCTTACATTTACTTTTAAGATTTCACTTTTTCTATATACCTAGATAAATTACAAAGGTCTTGTCAAATTAATAAAGCTACTGAAATTACTTTCACCTACAAAATTTATTCTAGAAATAGAAAAATGAAAAAGGAGCACTTGTTTTTCATGTGACTTGTGTTGCATATTTATAAGAGATCAGTTTTTTACGGTTGAGGACTTAAATCACAATTTGAGATTTATCCCCTATGACTTAAATAATAAAAGGAAACAAATTGAAAGATAAAAGAACTTTTAAATTCAGAAATATTAATTACAGTGTTACTTTTTACATGTGAATATTTCCAAAGTGAAGACTCATAATTTCATCCATCTTCACTTGGACATTAGCTAGACAGAAGCAAGGAAAATAAATGCATAAAACTGAAATTGTTATACATGTGAGAAAAAGTGCATAATTTACATGTAAATATAATTCAGCATATATAAACTATATACATGTATATACAGTGTATATACATATATAATAGTTATACACACACATATACACACGATTGCCCAATTACACATGTGTTATTGCTCCTATTACTTTTAAAAGGCCTATAGATACTAAACCGGACACTTATATGGTGAAATTAGTGATAGCTATTTATAATCTATTCACCTGAATTTTTAGCTGAGGATTTTGAGCTAAGTTATAAATGTCTAAGTTCAAATTAAACTAGCTCAACTCACTTAAGATGGAGTGTTCTTTTACTGTCATTTCCTTTCATATTATCTTGACTTGTTATTGTCCTGTCTCACATTTTGTAAAGCATTTCATTAATGTCGCCTTTGTCATAGCCATTTTACAACATTAATTGGCTCAGACAACATAACTGCAAAAGGATAGGACTGTGTGAACAATGAATTTACACTAAATGAATCAAAATAATACGTTGCAATAGTTAAAGAAAATTGTTCTGCAATTGCATTATCAACTTTTATAGTGCTAGAAACAAATATTCTTCTCAGATATCAAGGGTTTAAAACTAACATTCCTAGTTGAGGGGAAAAAATACAAAATTCTAAGCTCAGTCATTAAACTTTCCTTGTGATCTCTCTCTGAACTTTTTCATACTTACATATATATATTGTTTTTAGTATTTTGCAATTGGAGGAAGTAATGTAGCTTTTTAAATAAAAACATAAAAGCATCCACATAAATAATACTGTATATGATGAATAATATGTTAAAACTGTTACTGCGTCAAGCTAATATTTCACTTTCAACTATTTTCCACTCACCATCTTATAATTAAAGGGACATTACAATACATTTTATTATTTTCAAATACTATTACTATAATTTATAGTAAAGTAGCAATGAATAATAGCAAATATCTGCCAGATCTGGGTCTGCTTCAGTCAAATTGACCATAACTGTGAGGTGAATTAGCAATTTTTTTCTCAAAAATAATTTTTTACTGCAACAAAAACATGGAACAAATCCTAATCAGAGAACCTATATTAGTACCCATGGTACTTTCTGAAAACATATCTGGTATTATAAATTAAAGCTAACTTAAGTAATTCTAAGGCACAGCTAAAATAAGTAGCCTAGCCAAAGGGGTAGAAAACTCCATGGAAGCAAAAATTTATCTCCTTGAATACAAAATTCCATTCTCATATAAATTTATTTTCACTAAATAAAATTTATTCCTCATTCAAGAGTAAAATTACTACCTATATTTAAGACAAGACAGTCTTTCTGTATTTAATAAATATAAACATAATTATCAAGTTATATTGTAATTTGATATGGTTTATGGACACACATTTTTCAAATGTCAAAAGCACCAGGATCATTAGGGATTGTACTTTAACCTGATTTGTATAATATGCCATGTTATGAATGTGTTCATGGTTATTAAGGAAATGATTACTGTCAAAAGTACCTAGCTTTTCATTTTGAATTTCTATTATGCACATGCTTTCTACCATTCACCAGAGTATTTTATTAAGGAAGAATGGGGACATGATAAATCACTAGTTTAGAGGGACTCCATAGATCAGGTTTTAAAACACTTACAGGTATTTAAAACACTGACTTTCTGTGCTTTAAAAAAAAAGAAGAAGAAAGTCCTCAAATGAAGGAGGGAAGGATGATTATAAAGAAGAAGGAAAGTGAGATAACTATGAAAAAGCTAACTTATGGGAAAGTAAAAAGAAGAGAATAAACAAAAAAAAAGAATGACACCTATTTAATTGTAGATCTGATCCTCTTGCACAAGAAAAGTACATTTCAATATTGTATGTAGAGAAATAGTGAATTATGTTTTTCTTTTTCTGCAATAATTCCAATGTACCTCAAATAATGGAAGACAGAAAATTTAGGTACAATGTGCCAAATGCAAGGCGGCCCTGAAAAGTTGCATTTTTGTACTGATATATGTGTGTTTTTATTTTATGCATACTTAATGTTGATACCCATTTATAATTAATCAAGAGATATCTAAATATGTTCTTCTAGACATTCATGGGGCTTTTTAAAATGCAATGCCTTAATTTTTATATCAGTAACACAGCTTTAGAAGCTGCACGTCTTTTTTTTATGAAAAAAAAGTAATGTAAGGCATTGGTGACTTGTGGTGAATTACATTCAACACATAACGATAATTTCTACTAAGGGCAGCTTAAGAAACCTGGGAACACTGGCCTCACTGCGCAGTTCTGCAGTTACAGGGTCTGTGAATCTCTGGAGCTCTGCTGCCCTCTACTGGCATAATGAGATAAGTGCCTGCCTCAAAGCTCCGGTTTCTTTCTATCAGTTTAGTTTCTTCCACAAACAAGATCCTGGCACCTTAAAAATCCAATTTTCTTTGGTTTCGCTCACATGTAAATGGATCATAACTTGGATTATTGTCAGATTAATTTTAAACATTATTTTAATATCATACAGAAAGAAAAACTCATTCAGCATCTTCTGTCTTAGTTCAAGCCTGATTGGGGCCAGTTGCAGTTAGATGGCTAGAAAAAAAAACTAGTAGCTAAATATAACAATGACAACTTGTACAGATTAACAGGATTCTGACAGTCAAATTGGCTCCAGGGCCTTAGAGTTTGGGGTGTGAGTGTGTGTGTGTGTGTGTGTGTGTAATTTTACTGCATGTTTTAAAAAAAGAATGGCAATTTCACTTTCCTTTTTCTTTATGTCATTTACTATCTTAAGGTGCATGGATCCTTGATTCCTTGATTACCTCGTCTATATAATCCTGTACTTCTTAGCAATCTCCTTACTATATTTTCTCCCAATCACAACCTGCCTAGGAAAAATGGTGCATCATTGGGTTTCTGAATTTGAAATTCATAATCCAAGAGTAAAAGTGAACTATATAAATCAGATTTTTCAAGTCCCAATTGTATCCTGGTATGTGATGGGGTGGTAGGTAATAAGATTTATCAATATCACAGTGCATCAAACTTGTTAATAAACTAGCTTTCTGTATAACAAGTAAAAGATTTTAAAAAAAATGGGAGCATGAAAGGCATGGCATAGCTGGAGTTTAAGGTTCAAGCTTGGTATCCTCTATATATAATGTATTATGTTTTTCAAAAACTTTTTATTAGGAAAGCTATACCAGACGCATAATCACTATACAATGATTAAACATTACCTTTACAATTTATAATCACTGAAATTACAGAATAAATATATGCACATTTCTTTTGAATCTTTGTGTGTGAGAGAGAAAACATTAAAAGTGCTTCCTACAAAGCTGTTAGTGATATATACCCAGTTGCTTTTTTATTTTTTAATATTATATATATATATATATATGTATAAGAAAGTGCAGATGTTCTCCAAAAAATCTTGGCATCAGGATGAAGTGTCACAAAGAGGGTGCTCATCCCTAGGTATGCTTCCAGCTGTTAAACCACCAGGCTTCCACTTCAGTAGGATCCAACCTAGAATATGACTTTTCCCAGGGTGGTAGGAGAGAGCTGTACACTAGGGGTGAAGGGAAGATGAAGCTATGAAGAGTAGAGGAATAGATCAAACCCAAAATAATTAGATTGGGTTGAAAAGGAATGGGGCGCGTGTGTTTGTGTGCGCATGCACGCACACGTGTACATTTGTGTGTGTGTGTGTGTGTGTGTGCGCACGCCTGCACCAGAAGGAAGAGGCTGCAGGTTTAGGGACCTAACTGTGTGCAGGGATTTGTGATTTGCATGGGGGTATGTGTGTGACAGAAAAAAGACTGGGTGAGAACATTCGAGCAAGACCCGCCCCCTCCCTCCCCGTCTTGCAGTTTCCAGGCATGCAGCAAACTGCATTGTTAATACATGTACAGAATCTGTGCCATGATGGGAGGAGGAAAGAAAGCCACAAATGTCAATTTGTTCCCCCCCCACCCCATCAAACAAAACTACAACTAAAAAAAAAAAAATTACTGAAAATAAAAAGACACATTGAATTTTACTTAATTAGGATCAATACAACGATCCCCAATATACCTTATACATGGCACAGTCAAAGTCTCAAGTTTCAGTATAAAAAATAATGATAACATTTGCTGGCAAAAGTCTGCGAAGGCACTTCATTGATTAATGATCTGAGTGTGGCCCTTCCTCCAAATCACATCTGAGAGGGGAGAGCATACATCTGTATTTTCTAGTTATCATGCGATTTCAGTTCTGTTCAGGGCAGGGAAGTTTGTGAGAATGGAGTTATTGGGACAAGTGTAAAGGGAGCAAGGGATATATTTCTTTTATTTTCCTTTTCTTTTGGAAAAAAAAAAAGCACTAATTTATTTTTCTTTTACGGTTAGAACCTATATGTTGTCTTCTCCAGGACTTCGAGGTAATCCGGCTTGGTTTGAAGTTTGGCCCTTAACTCGAGGTAATCACTTTTTTGGGTTTGGTGGTCTGTGAAGCCCTTTCCAGCCGAGAAGAGAAGTGTTTCTTTGAGCCTGGCATCCTGCTGTAAGTCTGGGTATTGCATGCCAGGAGGGTGGACGTGCAGTTCCTTTAATTTGGGCACAGTGCCATAGAGACAATCCACGAATCCCACTGTGCAGGGGGCTGGCTGTGGCCTCTCTCGGTCTAGTAGCATACTGCCACCACCACAGCCTCCCCCAGGAGGAAACAGCACCACCCCACCATTCTTCTCATGGTGGCGGAACCCAGCCAAGTCTCCCCCAGTTCCCGCAACTACCCCTGAAACCCCACCAACTGCTGGGTGGTGAGGGTGAGGGTGATGGTGATTCACCGTCACTATGGTGTTGAGCTGGGAGCTGGACACTGCCAGGGCCCACTCTTTTTCTTTTTCCAGCAAGGTCCGGTAGTTGCTGTGGTTCTCCTTGGGTGTCTCAGCAAACTGCTCACTTCCTAGGAGAACCTCACCTATTCCTGGTTGTTGTGTCCCAGGACCCCCTCGTTCTGCGCTCCCTGCCTCCTGGACTGATGAAACAGCCACCTCCTCCTCCTCACGAGGCTTATAGATGGGGTTGTTGCACATCTGGGTAACTGGGTGGGGGATGTACTCATATACGTGGCCCACAGGAGGAGCCTTCTCTGGGGAGGAAAGAGTTGGTCTGCCCCCACCTCCACTTCCACCTCCACCACCGCCACCATCCTCAAAAAGCCGGTGGCACTGCATCTGGATGCCAGTAAGGTCCACACCTTCTTGCCTCTTGCTTCTAAAGGGCAGCTTCTTCCGGCGCCGTCGGAGCACATAGGCAAAGAGGCCTGCAGAAACAAAGACTGCAGAAAAAAAAAGAACCAGCAGGCTGAGAATCAACACAGAAAGTGGCACGGGGCCTCCAGGGGGTGAGAACTCATAAGGTGATGCACTTGTTGGCCCCCCAGCAAGGTGAGAATCTCCAGGCTGGGCTGGGGATGCTCCAGCTGGTGGGATGTGCAGCATCTCTGGGCAGAGAACTTCCAGCTCAATTGTGCGCACATCACGGTGGGTGAGGTTCTCAGGGCTCCTGCAAAGCACATCACCCACCACACTGACTGAGCTGATGGTTTCAATCCACTGTTTGAAGGGGACCAGGTCACAGGTACAGTCCCAAGGATTCTCATTGAGGTCTATCTGGACAATGGCATTTAAGTGTTCTAGGACACCAGCCACAGGAAGGTAGAGGAAGTAGTTCTTTCTCAGGTTGAGCCGGGCCAGGGATGTGCCTGCAAAGGCGTCTGTTGGTAGGGTCCTCAGCAAATTATTGTTGAGGAATAGCAGCTTCAAGTTGGGCATGAGGCTGAAGGCTGCAGGCTGGATTTCTCGGATGACATTGAACTCAAAGTACAAGTAGTGCAAACTCTGTAGGCCTCGGAACATGCCTGGTGTCAGCTTCTCGATATCGTTGCCATTAAGAAAGAGGCTCTTTAGGTTGGGCAGGTTGATGAAAGCTCCATCCTGGACATAAGAAATACGATTGTTTCCCAGATGCAAGAGATCCAGGGAGGAGAAATTCCAAAAATCAGAACGGTATATTTTCTGAATCAGATTGCTACTCAGGTAAAGTTTCTTGGCATTCAGTGGCCTTGGAAGAAGTTCAGAAATGTTATTAAATCCTCGCTCTTTGCAGTTGACAGTCAAACCAAGGTCGTTGATGTGCAAATTACAGGTACACCCAGTGGGACATATAATGGGAATGGGTGGTCTGGTCTGGTAAGGAGCAATGGGAGGTTGGTTTGGACCAGGATATAAAGCTTGGGATGTGGAGGGTGGCCTTGGTGTTCGGGGCTGTTTGGTGGGCTTGGGCTGTTTATTTGAGGACTTATATTCAACAGAAGAAGCAGTAAAATGGACAGAAGACAACATTGAGGAAGGCTTAGTTGGCCATGCATTCTCCTTGCTTGATGACAAGTGGGGAATCCCCAAACTAGCCTCCACCTCAGAGTCAGACAACAGGGGACAGAGTTCTGTCTTCCTGATTTCTCGCAGGTCCTTTCCATGGAAGTGGAAAGGGGTCTCACAGGTGATGTCTCCCACCAGGGCGGTGTAAGGAATGCGTTCCAGCCAACTCTTCAGTTGCACTATCTCACATGTACAGTTCCAAGGATTTTCTTCCAGCTGGAGCTCCATCAGGCTTCTGCCAATGTGGTCTAGCATTCCTCGGTAAAAAAGAACCTTTAACCTGTTTCCACGTAGGTCCAGATGGGTTAAGGAGACAGCCTTAAATAAATTGGTTGGAAGCATGGGGATGAGATTATCATTTAAAATCAGAACCCTCAATTTACTTAGGTTCCGAAATGTCCCACTCTCAATACGTTTAATGACATTGTAATCTGCCTGCAGGTATTCCAGACTCTCCAAGCCAAGGAAGGTGTCATTTCTGAAGATATCTAGTTTGTTTTCATGTAGATATAACCTCTTTAAAATCTTAAGACCATTGAAAGCTCCTGATTGAATGTCCTGCAATGCATTGTTCCCAAGGTTAATGGACACAGCGTTGTTCAAATGAAGAAAACTGTTGGTGTACAATTTCCTCATTGAATTCCTTTGCAGATACAGTTTAAAAGGTCTTGACCAGAACTCAGTAATCTGACTAATATTTGTAAATCCTTTACTGTCACAATGTATATGAAAGAGGCTTTCTTTAACTTCACAGTAGCATGGATCAAAACAGGGCTCATCTATTTCCTCTGAGTCCTCTATCAGGGGAATTGGGGTAGTCCATCCTAGAGCAATTGTGCTTAGAAGAATTATCCACAACATCCTTCCTCTG
This sequence comes from Neomonachus schauinslandi, assembly GCF_002201575.2. NCBI lineage: Eukaryota > Metazoa > Chordata > Mammalia > Carnivora > Phocidae > Neomonachus > Neomonachus schauinslandi. Next base: position 97,425,763 of record NC_058403.1, on the reverse strand, counting down.
TGAAGCATCTCAGCTATGGAAGGTTTCATCATTCGTAGTTGATTACAAAACTGCAACAGAAATAAAGATGCAGATTTTTAGCCTTTACTCATATGCACTATTCTAAGTGACTCCTACATTTGGAGCTTTTTAAGAGTGATACAAACTTTAGCAGTTGTTGAACTGACACTCAAAATGATCTGTCAACATGCTTAAATGACTTGTATTTAAACTTGGGTGACTTTGAAATATTGTGCCATGCAATGACATTTTCCTAAACCAAGCCATACTTGGTAAAGGGCACATCATACTAACACAAGCAGCCTTCATTGCATCTTACAGCAATCAAATGACTGGTATACAGTGATGCCTTTTAGATATAGGCAGATTCAGTAATAATGGCAGTAATTTGGCCATTACACCTGTTTGCCTACTAAAACTCACATTGATATCAGAAGTTCCCATTACAGATCAGATTGGGATTCTGATAGAAAATAAAGATTCTTTAAACTATAGGTTTCTACTCATAAAAAGATATAGCATACCACAAAGTTAATAGATTAGAGTGTGATAAAGTATGAGCCCATTGCTCAATATCAGAGGTTGAGATGTACAAGATGCTTGATATCTCAGGAAAACTTAAGATTTTGCTTAAGAGATGATCACAATGTACTTAATTATAGTGTATGCTCAGTATCGTAGTATACCCCCACCCTCTTTTTCCCAAGCACAGATTTTTAACATCCCCTTCAATTAAATAATTTCTACATAGGTGTATCATTTGGCTATTTAAACCCTTTAGGAGTGATTAGCCTTTCTAAAGAAGGAGCCCATGCGGTTGTCAGAGTTAAAGATAATGATAGCTAAAGGATGCTGAGCCTGGGAGTGTCTGTATTAAAACACTTGCAGAGCTTAGTTTGGAATGTGTGTCTGTGCCTTCAAGATCAACTGAGGAACCCTGTAAAAAGCTGGAATGGCAGGTGGCTGGTTAGAAGACAGTTGGGTAGTGAAAGGCAAGAAAAGGGTGGAAGCCTTGATTCTTACCTGCTGATAAATGATCTATCACACAAATTACATTTCAAAGAAAGACATCATTCTTTTCCAATCAGAAGAAACAAATACTGTGCACTATTCTAATAATACAGAGCCTTTCTCTATGGCTCTCTTTCCTTGCTTTATATCATCAGTATATGAAAATGCGTACATAAATAAATTATATTAATGCAGTTTTATTAGATTGCCCTTTCTGAGTCACTGAAATATCAATCAAAATTGAATGATTATTTTTAATCAATAAAAATAAACCAGAATTTTTAGCATATGTTTGCTCTCCACACGTAAGATACATACATTAAGGAAACATTTTGCCAACCCTCTGAAAACACAATGATATAATTTATAGGGAGAATGAAAAGAATAAATCTTCACATTCAACTTGCATATAATGTACACAGCTGTAAAGAAAGGAAGACCCATGAGAAAGCAAAGAGAAATCCGCCTCAGGCATGCAATACTCAATTTTTAGAAACAATTAAATGAAAAAAAAGAGAGAGAGACAGAAGGCAGATGAAGCTACATTGCAGTATCAGTTAGTCTTCCCTGTCTCCCTTATAAAATATTAAAATCTACTTAAGTTCTTTCTTCACCATTTTTTAAATGTTTTTCTTGTTTCTGAGGTCCCTGAGATTTAGGTATGAAAGGCTCCAGATGTCTTTGACTTACCTATTTTGCAGGAGATTTTTTTTTTTAAGAATTGAACATTGGAAGGAAAAAAAAAAAAAAAAGCTTGAGTTTAAGGATTCTCTCTCCCTCTCCCTCCTTCCTTTTGCTGAAGCTGAAGCAAAGGGGGATAGAGGGGGTGGGTGGGGGAGACGAAGAGAAAAAATAAAAGCAGCAAGCTTGAGACGTGCTGGGAATGCAATGGGCCTTTCAATGGGCTTCTTTAGGATGCAGAACTGCCGCTTGGCACACTCAATAGAGAAGGGAGGAGAAGGGGCTGCAGCAGGCTTCCAGCTCCGCTGCCGCTGCTGCTGCTGCTGCCGCCGCCGCCGCCGCCGCCGCCGTGGTTGCTCTCTCTGGGTACCGGCAGCACATCATTGGGCACTGGGAGGAAGGGCGGGAGGGAGGCAGGGAGGAAGGCAGTCTCAATCCCAGTGCAGAATCTCGGACTTCTCTTGTGCTGGCTTTTTTTTTTTTTTTTTTTTTTAAATATGTGCTGTAACCCTGGATCCTGCTTTCCACGTCACGAAAATGAGCTCCAAGAAGGGAACGCGCTTAGCTTGGGGTCGGGAGCGAGCACTAGGAAGCCCTGACTCTACAGAGTGTGTGTGTGTGTGTGTGTTTCTGTTTAAGGGATGAGGAAAGAAGTGGAGGGGTTCAGATAACAAATTGTCAAAATAAGAAACAGGAAAGCAGAGGCCAACCTAAGGGAAGCATTCCTCTGGTGGGGAAGGTGGAGGGGGGGAGGAGTGTCGGCATTTTTTTCTTCTTATTATTATTACTTTTTTAACTCTCAAGGAAATCATCTCCTGGCTGTTTTGCTCCTCTGGTTTTCAGAGCTCCTCTCCCTAGTGTAGACAGGTTGTAAAGTAAGATTATCTTTCGGAATTATCCTTTTCATAGCGCAGACACTCCTCTCCAAAGACGGGGATAAAGGGAAATTCAGGTCCCCGAAGGAGAAGAGCTGGATCTAGCTGATTCTGCTTAGGTGTCCCGAATAAGAGCCCAGGCAGCCTGAGCGACTTGGACCGAGTTTCTCCTGCATTTTGCTTCGATCTCTTTGCACCAGGAATCCTTTTGTTGTGCTGCAGCTCAAAGCCTTCGATTTCCCCTGGATTCAACAGCCATGTGTTTGCTTCCACCTTTTTAAAAACAGAGACAGGCCAACGCAGACCACTTGGTAACAATGGCACATTTCACTTTCTTCTACCGGGAAAGACTTCGTGGGGATAGGGGGCAGCATTTCAGGGTTTAGATTTTTTTTTCCTCGACACTCCCCACCTCCCCACCCCCCCTTTTTTGGCCCAAATATTGCTCCGTGATATTTGGGGAAAGAGGAAAATAGGGAGTCGTGAGTGGGGGTGGGGGTGATTGAGCGAAGACGTTGCAGTGAAGAGGGGCAACCAGATCACAGTTCACATGAACCCTCTAAGAAGGTTCTGACTGTGGAACTGACGGTTCTACAGTCCTACCTACTAGGACGAAAGACAGCTTAGTAGGGAAACTGGAGAGAGGCAAGTGTGCAGCAAACGTGTCTAGTTAGCGGGAACTGTACGGCATCTATTGCCCTGCGCCCCCCGCCCCCGGCCCCCGCCGGCCCTCCACACCAATCCTGTAACCGACTCCTGGGGAAGGGAGGGACTTTCTGGTTGCTAAAGAACTGGACTGAACCTCAACTGCCCAAGGACTCAGTTATCGAGTAGAGATGGCTTTCCCTTAAAGCGCTTTTTACAAAATCAAATTTTAAAGAAAAAAAAAAAAAAAACATCAATTCTTTACCATTCTAAATATATATGTCACTTAATGCAACATAAACGTTCCTTAAAAGTCAGTCATATAAGATTTGCATTATATTTTGCATTTAAATGACCGCACAAGTGTCCACCGCTCCAGAGTAGCTAAGATTGGAAACAGCGATCACAGACTTAGTAAGCAGGAAGGCAAGACTCTCTAACACTCTACACCCTTAATATTCCAGACCCACCCTATTTCTCAGGTCGCAACTGAGCCGACCATCACCAACAGCCTGAACTCAGAACCAGAGCAATCCCATCTCCTTCACCAGCTGCCAGCCTACCCCCTCCCCCACCACACACACCACCTTTGGTACCCAACGTGCAAAGGCGGTGACTGTTTCACGGATCATATCAGAACCCATGATGCGATGGAATCGATGGGTAACCGGGAGGCTTCCCCGAGCTTCCCGGTGACGGTAAATGACCATCACTGTAATCGTCCTCTGTTCTCCCCTTAACTACATCCCCTCAAGTTCTTGATTTGGTCCATGTCCTAAAGGCTATTTCACCCTTTTCTTTTCCTTTGTCTCAGTATAATGTGTCTAAGTGATAGGAAGAGCTCCAAAAGTTAGGGGATGAAGGGCCCTGAAGCCCCGGTTTCGCCCGCTTCCTGCTGGGAGCGCCCAGCATCATTTGTCCACGGGGAGGACAAGAAGCCCTTTTTCCCCACAGTGCCCCCTTCCTATCTCCCCCTCCCCTTTGCCGGATCTCCGAGCCCACTAATCTCTCCATATCTAAGATTAAATATTCCAACATGGAAGCAAAACAATCACCCCTTAGAACAAATAATTAAAATGCTGCATCATTCATTTTCTGAAGAGGTCTGAGCCTTCCACAGATCTTTTTCTAATCTGCTGTCTCCAGGCGAAACGCACAATGGGTATTTTTAGAAATGGAAAATGATTAAAACCTCAAGCCGTTTTCCTTTTACAACATGAGCGAGCGACCCACTAGGGGAGGGGCCCTTCGCTCCGACACTTGGCCTATTTGTTGGAGTTACTTACAATTTCCTCCCCCAGAAAAGGGGTCCGAGGGTATGTTAGTCTCCAGTACCATTCCTTCTACCATTGTCCTTACAACTAAATGATCCAGTTCAAAAATGCAACAAACCTCTAGCACCTGTGAGCCTACAGAAGACATCGCTGCCAAACTCTATATGCTCTACAATGCACATCCTACTAGCGAGAAATACTGGTTTCAATTAGGCAAAGTAGGAAAGGATGGCGGCGAGTACCTATCCATGCAGAGCGCTCTAGATCTCCGAGATTTGCTCCGAGGGGCTGCCCAGCGGGAGGTGCAAACTCTCTGGGAGGCTGAATTGTATCCATCGTGCCGTAGCCTTGCAGTTTCTCTTCCTCAGGCCACCAACTTTCAGTAAGGCCACCAAATCACGCTTGTAATCCTTTTAAGTGTTTCCACCTTTGAGACTTGAAGGGAAATGGTCGCTGCATACCAATGGGAGAGCCGGGCGCTCACCTAGCTTGACGTTGCCAGTGACATGAGAGCTCAGGACCACAGTTCCATATACCTTCGATGGTAGACAGGCAGAGCGAGTGTCCTAGGACTGGGTTCTTTGACTTAAAATCTCGGTGCTCTCGATTAACTGTCGAGCTTCGTGGTCCCTGAGAGTCCTAGCTCGGTCTCTGGTTTTGTTTTTTGTTTTTTGTTTTTTTTCCTTTCTCTTTCTCTTCCTTGCTTCCTGAAAGGTTGTCACTCAGTGCAAATCCCTGCCCAAGGCCTCCTTCGATCTGAGGAGATGGGACTAGCACTTATCTTCTCCCGGTGTCTTTGCTCTTGACCCTTTAGGTAGGTAGGAGTGGGGGTGGGTGGTGTGTAGATGAGAGAAGGGGGTGGAGAGGGGCGGGAAGGAGGCAGGAAGGGGGCGACTAGATCCCAGATCCCAGCATTGGCCAGACGGTGAAGCGGGGGGGGGGGGGGGGGCGGGGGGGGGGGGGGGGAAGCGGGGGTAGAGAGAAAAAGAGAGGGTACAAATACAACAGTATGGCTGTGCACACCAAATTCGACTTGGATTTGCGAGATCTCAGGCAAAGCACGAAGGTGAAGCGATCCTGTTGGCAGAGAGTGAGCCCCCTGACAGCTCACCATTCAAGCATCCTCACTTCTCGAGCGCGAGGAGGGGGGGGCGGGGAAGGGGACAGCGGAACGTTTCAGGCCAAGGAGACGCTCGCGGCGGCGGCATCTTTTAAGACTGACCTGCTTTAAAAGTGCCACTTTAATGGCCTAGGAAATAACTAAAATCGGATTACACGTTACTTACCAATGTCTGCACCCAAACTGGGAGCCCCAGATCGGGTTTTAGGAGGCAGTATACGAAACGCCGGGCTGGAACCCGAATGCAAATCCATCAGCTGCTGCCCCCAAATCGCGCACGCAGGAAGCGGCGCTCGGGAGCCCCCAGATCAGCCCATCGCCGGAGCCTCCGCCAGCATGTGCCCCCCCCCCCCCCCCCGCACCCCCGGCCCCTCCTCCGCGCCAACTGTGTAAATCAGCCGCCGCAGTCCTCTATCCGCGCTTCGCAGGCAAATCCCTGCTTAGGAAGCAAGGAAGCAAGTGATCTCTCTCTCTCTTCCTCTCTTATTCTCTCCTCTCATTCTCTCTCATCTCATTCTCTCTCATCTCATTTTCCATGGGTCACAACCTGGCAGCTCTACAAAGAGAAGCCCTGTAAAATTGAGTGGCAGGAAGTCAGCATTCTGTATCTGTGGATTGATTTTAACTTTTATTTGCAAATGAGAGGTGGCTGTTTGGAAAATTACCGGCCAGGCCCGAGGGGTTTGGGCGGGGTCATCAAATTAAGAGCATCTGAGCTGTATTGATGGGCGGTATCGCTAAACGCCTCCTAGAAGCTGTTTCCAAGTGATTTACAGTGCCCCCCCCCCCACCCCGCTTCGTGATACATAGGTGACATTTTGGAAGTACACAGATTTCCTCGTCTGTTTACACTCACCAAGAGGGAGGAAAATAAAACTAGAGTGAGGGGAGGTGTGAGGGGCATTTGCTGGAGAGATGCTGGATACTATTTTGTGACAAATTAAACGAGGACACTTGAGCAATTATTGCACCTATGTGAAAGTATTATTACAACATTATATACCCACTGGAGGCGACCATTACCCCCACTGCAGTCATACTAATGCAGTCATTTAATGTTCCATTCAATCTGCAGTGTAAACCAACGCAGTTTTTTTTAATAGATCCCTTTCATCAGCGACTGTGTTGGAGAGAGGACAATCTTCCACTAACTTCCAAACTGAATAGGAAGTAGTCCCAGGAATCATCTTTGTATCTCTTGCCATTCCTAACTGAAGTGAATGGAATAAATTGCCCAAGACAAGCAAAGTTGTGTAGCTAGTATAATGTAGACATAAACTGACTTCAACCCTCTTTGCAAAAGCTCTCAAAGGAGCTAACTCAACCCTAACAAAGAGTACTCTCTTTTATATATGAAAATATGCCTGGAGGTATGATTTTAGCCTTTATTTAATGGATTTTCTGTATACTCTGTTACACCTTTGTTACTCTATGTTATATACATATTATACCACAAGTCTAGTGTCTGTATTACCTTCATTAAAAGAGAGAAGAAGATGCAACTGTTCAGAGTGAAAACCAGGGGCCTGTGGAATTCTTTTGGATTTTGTACATAAATTAGCCAAATTCAGTATGGCAACTGTGTTGGTTGTGCATAAAGTGAATTTAGATTGCTTTTTAAACATAGTGTTTCCATTTGTTCTTCACAATGTTGTTCCTTAAGATTATTTAGATTAATAGGGTATCTGTAGGGACCTAGAAAGTGGTGAAAGCAACATGATAATGAAACATGCTTTTATCTATTTTTATTTTATTTTTTAAAGATTTTATTTATTTATTTGTCAGAGAGAGAATAAGCAGGGGGAGCCGCAGGCAGAGGGAGAAGCAGGCTCCCTGCTGAGCAGGGAACCTGATGCGGGGCTCCATCCCAGGATCCTGAGATCATGACCTGAGCCAAAGGCAGACGCATAACCGACTGAGCCACCCAGGGGCCCCTTATTTTTATTTTTTTAAAGATTTTATTTATCTATTTTTAGAGAGAGAGGGAGTGTAAGCTTGGGGGGGTGGGCAGAGGGAGAGGGAGAGAGAGAATCTCAAGCAGAGTCTGCACAGAGTCAGAAGCAAGGCTCCACCTCACAACCCTGAGATCATGACCCCAGCTGAAATCAGAAGTTGGTTGCTTAACCGACTGAGCCACCCAGGCGCCCCCCCCTATACTTTTAAATATTGTTTTTCAAATCTACTGGCACACATTTCAAACCCTCCTCAGTAGTTTCTTGGGTAATAAACGCTTCCATGTGAAGCATATGTGAAGACATGGATAAGAAAAGAGTATTTGTCTTGGGTTTTTCACTTACAAGGTCTCCAAATTGAGTTTTAAAAGATACATCCAGGCAAGGTTGTGAAAAGCGTACATCTCTTGGGCGCCTGAGTGGCTCAGTTAGTTAAGCAACTGCCTTCGGCTCAGGTCATGATCCTGGGGTCCTGGGATCGAGCCCTGCATCAGGCTCCCTGCTCCTCAGGGAGCCTGCTTCTCCCTCTCCCTCTGCCTGCCGCTCCCCCTACTTGTGCTCTCTCTCTCTCTCTCTGTCAAATAAATAAATAAATAAAATCTTTAAAAAAAAGGTCCATCCCTATAACAAATCAGTCTGATTTAGGAGAGACTGAGCTACATCAGTAGGCTGATGAGTCATAGAGATGTTTTTGGCCTTTTCAGGTGGTTGCTCAATTCGAGGAGAATCACTCCTGAGTACACCATATTCTACGTGGGCAAGTGTGAAATCACACACATGCCCCTGAACCTCAAGGCTGGAGGATATTAGAGTAACCCTGAAAGACATCAGGCAACATCATTCCTAAAATAGCTGAATCTCTTTACCTTTTTGGAGTTTTTTCATTTTATTTGATTTTCATTTATTTTGATTTTTGTCCATAAGAGAACTCTGCATGTGTTAATATACTTACTCTGAGCAGATTTTGTTATGATTTGATGGTACTGGGGAGCTACAGAAGATTGAATAGCTAGGATGGGTTGTTAGTGTTAAAAGTGAGTACTTCCAACATAAATATTTCAGGTCAGATAAAAATGCTGTGGGGTAAGTGATTGTGATGATCCTTTGAGTGATTCTTTGTTGTGACTTTTTAGTGCCTTCTGCATAGGTATTTATTTACATGCCCATAGTTTTATATACATATACATATATATATTTAGTTCCAAGGGCATATATATGTATATATATTTAGTTCCAAGGACAACAGTATTTTTCAGTTTCCTTTTAACTATTCTGTCATTTTCCAGAGAGAGTCAGTGGTATTAAAGTGAATAAAGTAGACATATTTTTCTTATCTAGCATATATTTTACTCATTCTGATTTGAACAAAATAAATACATTTTTGAAAGATAATACTAATTAAGGTAGTACTAGAGAGTTTCTTTTATAATGGAGCATTCACCCAAGAAAGCTCTAAACTCTGCAGTAATTTATGATTACATACCTAAGTCATCTATATATTATATTCATCTGTTTTTGTACAAGCATTCATGAAGCCTCTCTCTATCCTTTTTTTGTTTTTGTTTTTGTTTTTGTTTGGTCCATTCCAAATAATTTTCAGGCTGACAAACTACATGCTTGATAATTATCAAAAAACTAATTGTATCTTCATTTGAGCAACTTTTGATACCAACTTTGAAACAATTGAAAATATAGTTACTCACACAATACAATTTTATAAATGAAAATTTAGTCTGCAAAACATTAAGCAAATAAAAACATGATAAAACAGAAATTAAGGGGCACCTGGGTGACTCAGTCGGTAGGCGTCTGCCTTTGGCTCAGGTCATGATCCCAGGGTCCTGGGATCAAGCCCCACTTTGGGCTCCCTGCTCCATGGGAAGCCTGCTTCTCCCTCTGTCTCTGCTGCTCCCCCTGCTTGTGCACTTGCACTCTTTCTGTCAAATAAATAATCTTGAAAAAAAAATTAAATGTTAGCATTTATTTGAAAGAATTCAAAGCATTGAACAATTCAGACTGAAGGTTACATACTTACATAAATGTTTATTTGTGTATGTCTTCCTATAACTCCATAGAAGGAACATGTTTGAAAGGTTTTATATTTTGTAGACATTCCAAAGCCATTGGTAACTTTGTTTTTTCAAAAACATCTTGTAAAATTTAGTGAATCACATATTTGTGGGTGATACCCAAATTATCATTACAACTAACAAGCTATACATATAGAGAAGTAGTTACAAGATATTCAATTAGACATTGATCTTTTCTATTTTGCTTTACTAAAACATTTAGAAGCACTTTGTAAGCTTCCACCTAATGAAACCTTAGGTTATCTTTGAAGTAAACATGTGTTTTAATCTCAAAGATTAAGTGAACTATTTTAGAACTCCCAGAGTTTATCTAGCATGAACAAAGCTTCCAAATTTTAATTTGTAGTCTGAATTAAGCCTAGAAGTTATTGTTTCCTTTATAAGAGATTTTCTAAAATTATTTGAAATTAATAGATTGTGGATATTAAGATTAAAACCACTGAGAAAAAAAATTCAAAGATCAAGATAAGGGGAAATTAATCAAATATATTTGTTGAAATAAATTAAACTGTGGAATAATACATCAGGAAATAATGAATAGGTATTGTATGTAGTGGAAAGAGGTAAATCACAAGTTTTAGCAGTGAAGGAAGTTTTTCTTTTTTTTTTAATATATGAGAAAAGAGAATGAGAATAATTTTATAACATCATAGAATCTCAGAATTAAGAGGGACTTGAAAGGTTATCAAGTCTGACTAATTATGTGATATTCAAATCCCTATTTTACTGTCCTTTGCCAAATTGTTATACAGACTATGGCTTAATATTGCCTGTCATGTGGAGCTTGGTACATTTCAGGGCAGATGATTTTGTTTGGGGACAAATCTAATTGGTAGAACAAATTTTAAGCAAACTTAAACAAATGTTTTATTTCTCATTAAGTAGTCATAGTTACCCCCTTAAGGATACGTTTAAAGTTCTAAGGTAATGAACTTCCTACTTATTTGAGTTAGGTTTATAATCATGCAGAGAAACTCACCTGGCAAGTAGAAATGTTGAACTAATCTTCAAGAGATGAGTGAGGGCTAGAGAAGGAGTCATTTAAATTGGAAGATAGGAGCGCCTGGGTGGCTCAGTTGCTTAAGCGGCTGCCTTCAGCTCAGGTCATGATCCCAGGATCCTGAGATGGAGCCCCGCATCGGCCTCCCTGGTCAGCAGAGAGCCTGCTTCTCCCTTTCCCTCTGCCTGCCGCTCTGCCTACTTGTGCTCTCTATCTCTCTGTCAAATAAATAAATAAATAAGTCTTTAAAAAAAATTGAGAAGATAATTTAAACTATAGAATTTGTGATAACTACTAAAGTGACAAAATGTTAAAGGGCATGATAATGCTTAAAAGTTAATTATGAAATACTTAAAATATTTTAACTAGTTTTTCATGGAAATCCCTTTGGAACCACATTTGAAGTTCTATTATGTGTATTCTTAATCTACTAATTTAAAATTAACTACAGCGTCATTGAGGAATAGTATTGGCATCAGTTAATGAGGCCAGCAAGCCTAAACAATACCCATAGATATTTATAAGTCAAATCAAATTTCCTCTGGTTTTTGAATTTTTGAAAGCTTTTTGAGAACATGAATATGAAATAACTATTTTCAAATGAGGCTGATTTCAGTATAAAGCCTGATGAAAAATTCGTTCCCACTGACTATGGTACAAGATAAAAGACTTAATATGATTGTGTGCTGGAAACCACAGATAATGGAAATATTATGTACAACTTTGCATTTTAAGAATAGAACAAGAGTGTTATGAAACACTGAGTATATATCTGAATGTTAACAATTCTTAAAGTGACTGAAATCCAAAAAAATAAAGTTTCTCTGAATTTGGCTGCCTCCCCTGTATCACTCTGCTGAGTTACTTAGCTTCTTTTAGCTTTTATGTTCTATCTAAATCTCCTTTCACATTTCTTTGTTGTTAATTAATGTTTAGTGATTCCCTTTTCTGTACATCTGTCTTCTGTGTATTAAAGTCGATGGGGTGTGTGTGTGTGTGTGTGTGTTTTCACATTTGGGCATTTAAAGGTAAATACATGATTCCATGGGTGCCAATTTCTTTCCTTTCATATTCAACACAATACTCTTCTTTAACAGATGAATGGTCTGAATTTTATTTTCTCTAATGGTAGTGTTTTTCAGAATTTGGTGAATGGTAAATGTTTATTACAAATATTTTAGCAAATATTTTTAAAAAATAAAATAATTTAATAAACATGTGGCACAACTAAGATACCATTCACCCACTGTTTTTTAATGATGGCAAAATTATCAGACAATGTAGAACCTATAATGCTATTAACTTGCCCTTGCCCAAAAAAATATAAATTACCTTATAGAAATGTGACCAAAGATATAAATAAAAGATAAAGAATATTTGCCTATTTGGGCATGTATTTTAACACACACTTAATATTTTTAAAGGAGGGGCACCTGGGTGGCTCAGTCGTTAAGCATCTGCCTTCGGCTCAGTTCATGATCCCAGTGTCCTGGGATGGAGCCCACATCGGGCTCTCTGATCAGCAGGAAGCCTGCTTCTCCCTCTCCTGCTCCCCCTGCTTGTGTTCCCTCTCTCGCTGTCTCTCTCTCTGTCAAATAAATAAATAAAATCTTTAAAAAATATATTTTTAAAGGACAGTCTGACCTAAAACTAGCTTGTTTTTAATTTCTTGTATTAGATATATTCATTAAAAGGGCAGTGGCAAAATGTCTCATGTTATTAAGACAGTGACAGAGTGTTTGCTAACTTCCCACCCCTGCCCATTTTGAAACACTTTATGGTTGATTTTGTAATATTTCATTGGAAATACCATTAAAAAGTAGCCAAAAAGTATTTACACGTATAAAAATGATACATATGCATGTGTATATCTGTGTGTGGGCTGGGAGGATATAAAATAAAAAATTAATGGATTCTTTATAAAATCTTTTAATTGTTTCGTCTCAAATTGTTTTGTCTCTAAAAGGGGAGGCATACCTAGTTTCAAAGACTCATAGAATAACAAAATAGTTATCCATAAGATATAAAATTTGAATTATATTTAATTGATATTGGATAAGAATATTCATTGAGTTAGAAACTCTTGAAACATTTATGTCACAAAGGATCAGATAGATAATCTTTGGGAACTGACCTTTTTGTATGGGTTTAAGCCAGTTCCCTGGAAAAATAATTCTGTTTAACAATTTAACAGTCTGATATCAACTCCCAAATGTGCAAGCACTTTCTATGATTTATGAAAAAGGTAACATGTTTTTAAAATTCTACTACCTTTTAGCTCTTATGCCAAAATATATAACCCAAGTCTTGAATATGTTTAACATTCATTAGAGTCTTTGGCAATCTGGTTTAAGAAAAGGGGGGGGGGGGTTGTTAAAAAAAGGATTTGCAATGTATCTCATGGAAATTCAAGGACTGAAACAAATACAGCCAGACCTCATGGGGGAACATAATGGGAAATTAGGCCACACTTTGTATCTCTCAGGGTCCACATGGTCTCCCTGTCACCTCCCTCACTTTCCATCTGTTCTCTACAGCAGCAAGAATGATTCTTGAAAATGTAAGGCTGATACTCTTTTAGTAACCCTCTACTGACTTCCCATCGCTCTGAGTAAAAGTTAGCATTCTGACCCAGGTTCACAAGCCCTATGTGATGTTGTTGCTCACTCCATATCTGCCTTCACACCCTATCTCTTGCTTTCTTGCTCCCACTATAGCAGGCACATTCCCCCTCTTGCTATTCCTTTGACTCACCAAGCACACACCTATCTCAGAGCCTTTGCATCTACTGTGCACTGTGTCCAGTATACCCTTTCCACAGTTATCAGCAGGGCTGGCTGGCATCTTCACTGTGTTCAGGTTTCTATTCAAAGGACATCATCAAGTATGCATCCCTGACAATGCTGTCCCAAGTAGCAGTTCCCCGATTACTTTTAAACTTCGTGGCCTGCTTTATTTTTATTCCCATGGTTTTCTCTCCTAATGAAATATAATTTATATGCTTGGGCATTTTTACCGTCTATCTCCCACTACAGGAATGTTTCATGAGAACAGGCACTTTGTTTTATTCATTGAGGTATTCCTGGCACCTAGAACAGTGGCCCGTGCATAATAGGAACTCCATACGAATGTATTAGAGGAATTAAATGAATGAATGTTCTCTCTAATCTCTACTTCTTTTTGAGTCTGCACCATTTTTCCTCCTTCTGCTAAGCTGCTTTCTCTGCATCGGCTAGCACACAGCTCATAATTGCTACATGGCCTTTCAGCTGCAGTATATTCTCCACCCACTGGCAACTTCTCTCTTTCACTTTAGTTCAAATTCCTGAAAATTTAAGTGGACAGGCTTATTTTTTCCAGTAAGGCCACATAGACCATAAGTTTCTGGCCAGTCTCTGGATGTATTCTTCTTGGTCAGATATCTATTCCTGGTCTAATAAGACTGAGCCAGTTCACAGCATGGAAGATTAGGTGTGAGGGGCCGTGGACAGGCACCCAGGCAACACAAACACGTCTAGTACACAAAGCCACCGCCGCCAGATGGGCACCTGTGCTCTCCATTGTCCAAGTTCTGCTCACGAGTCTGACATCACTCCTCAGTTCAGTGCATCTAACTTCTGCCTCCATGTCCTTCTAGACAAAATGACTTCTCTGTTTTTTCTTTGTTATATTTCTTTGTTAGATATAACTATGCATCTATAAAACTTCTATAATAAATATATCCATATCTCTTCCTTGATCCTAAAGGCAACAAAATGCCCTACTCTTATTCTCACCGGGCCATTCCACTTATGTTTTTGAATGGTAAGCAAGAAATCCCATGTGCCTGCACAGAGATCCTGTTGCGGACACACCCTCAGGTGACCCCCAATGTGTCACATCCTTGTGTAATCTCATCTTCATAGTTTAGTGTGGATGGAACCTGTGACTTTTTTTTATCCAGAGAAAATGGCAAAGGTTATGGGATTTTACAGATATAATTAGAGTTCCAAATCAGTGATTTTGAGTTAATTGGAAGGGAGATTGTTCTGGGTCAGCTTGACTTAATCAGGTGAATGTCCTTAAAAGAGAGAGTAGTGCCCTCCCTAAAATGAAAACACGTTCTCCTGGTGGTCTTGAAGAATCCAAGGAAATGAATTCTTCCAACAACCTGGTTAAATTTGGAAACACATTCTTCCCCAACCAAGTCTCCAGATAAGAACATAGACCAGTTGCTTTGGGATGGGCATGCTGCTGGCTGGACTGTACCTTCTGGGCAGCCACGCAGACTCAGTTCTTGTCTGGACTGCAGCCATCAGTCTGCAGCATGGGTGGCGGCAGGAGCAGGTGGGTGCGGGCAACAAAGCAGGGAGTAGACACTTGGTGGGGCCTCAGTTTCAGCAGTGCTGCCTCAGCTATGGCCCCAGTCAAGGTGGGAGATGCCATCCCTTCAGTGGTGGTTTTAGAAGGGAAGCCTGGGCACAAGGTGAACCTGACAGAGCGGTTCAAGGGCAAGAAGGGGGTACTTTTTGGAATCCCTGGGTCCTTTACCCCGGCCTGTTCCAAGACCCACTTGCCAGGGTTTGTGGAGCAGGCTGAGGCTCTGAAGGCCAACGGGGTTCAGGTGGCAGCATATCTGAGTGTTGATGATGTTTTTGTGACTGAAGTGTGGGGACCAGCTCACAACTCAGGAGGCAAGGTTAGGCTCTTGGCTGACTCCACTGGGACCTTTGGGAAGGAAACAGATTTGTTACTAGATGATTCATTGGTGTCTATCTTTGGAAATCGCCAGCTCAAGAGGTTCTCCATAGTGGTAGAGGATGGTATAGTGAAGTCCCTGAATGTGGAACCAAAGGGTATAGGCCTCACCTGCAGCCTGGCTCCCAACATCATCTTGCAGCTCTGAGGCCCTGGGTCCAGACATACTACTTCTACCCTTTTCTATTTCACCTGCCCAACCCCAGATGGAGGGCCCCAGTCCAACTTGAACAGGGGCCACCCAATGGGAACCTTTACCAAATTTCTGCAATAAAATTTCTGGTTCATATTTAAAAAAAAGAGAGAGAAAGAAAAGAACACAGCCCAATTGCTACCTAGATTGTAGCCTTGTGACACTGAGCAGAGGACTTACCTAAGTGATGCCTGAAC
Source organism: Neomonachus schauinslandi (assembly GCF_002201575.2). NCBI lineage: Eukaryota > Metazoa > Chordata > Mammalia > Carnivora > Phocidae > Neomonachus > Neomonachus schauinslandi. The sequence continues at coordinate 97,409,988 of NC_058403.1, read as the reverse complement.
TGCTGACCTGTAGGAAGTGTGAAATAATAAATGTGCTTTGTTTTAATCCACTAAGATTGGTAATTTGTTAACTAGCAATAGAACATAAACATAGATCCTTTATCCTAGTTTACAGTAAAAGGCAAATATTTAGAGACCCCATGTTATTTTAGTTCCTTAAGCCCCATGTGGGACTTTGACGTGGACTTTTTTGCTTTCTTTGAGTTTTACATGCTAAATTGTGGAAATAGAAAAATTTACTTCCTTATTTATTTCCAAGTATATTTTGGGGGGGGAATTTACTCTTTTTTTTATATATATATTTTTTCTCTTATCTCAGTGTCTTAAGACTTACTTTAGACTTTCTTTCAGGGGACACCTCATGGCCATCGTGCTTTTCCTCCTGCCCTAGCCACATAATCATCTCTTTTGCATGTTGCATCAACTCCTATTGTTTTCAGCTTTTTATTCTGATGAGCAATACACATAGTGTCTTTGGCTGTGAAATTTACATGGCTATTCCTCTCATTAAAGTCTCACTTTCTTTTCTTGTTATGCATGCAAATAGTTATTTTTCATTAAAATCATTCTATAAATTATGGGGAGTTTTTACTTAAAGAATGATTTTGTAAGGTCAAAACATTTATGGTGGGAAAAATTATCCCCTGATCTGTTTGTTACATCTAAATGTTCATGTATCACATTTTACTTTGTAAAAGTTGGACATATCTGTGTTTGGTCAGTGTTTAATACCTTATTATTTGTAAGTTCCCAAATGCTATTTATTCTGCTTGTAATCTTAAACTGTATATTTGAGTATGTTGCCTTTCTAAGAAATTCTGTACAACCACAGTGCAGCATATAAATTATATAATTTAGGAGTCAGTTAACTAATATGTTTTCATATTCTAGAGTGCTAGGAGTTGAGGGTATAGAGACATACACATAAAAAGTTAACATTCTTTTTAATCCCTTCACCACATAAGTTTTTGGGAGACTTTACAAACTCACAAAAATTATAGTTTGAATATTTGGTACATACTATCTCTATTTAAAAGAAAAATCTTACTTTTCTTTAGAAAATATTTAATGGTATATGTTTGAAAAGCTAATGTATTTATTTATCAAACACATGAAAATAAACAATTGAGATGAAATATTTTTTTCTATGTTTATCCTGCCAGAAATTCTCAAACACTGATTTGAAATTGAAGTGATTAAGAATATTTGTTTCTCAAAAGGGCCCCCACATAGAATATAAACAAGCTCTGGTCCACAATTGCCTGGAAAAATATACAATCACTATAGATGGGTCTTTTATTAAATAGTTTCAAAGTCAAATTTTAATTTTAACGGAGAGGTGAAATTCCAAATCTTTCTGCATGGCCAAAGTAGGAATGAGGTAGAGTGGGGGATGGGGATAGCAATCACGTTCATTTTGATCTGTAGGGAATAAAGAAACATTCAAGAATCACATTTCTAAATGCATATCACAGTAGATAAGCCTTTAAGTGCTCTATTCAATTAATTAATTAAGCTTATATCTCATTCAGGTATACAAATTATCCTCTTTAAGGGAAAGAAGCTTAGGGAGATATTTAGAGGGAAATTAATTCAAGGAGCTTTTGTTGAAATGTTTAAGTCCTATGAACACCTTATCAAATGAACTATAACCGAAACTGTTTTTTCTTGTTATCATACTCAAGTCAGTGTAATGCACTGATAAGGAACACACTAAACATTTCCAGAGGTAGGGTTTGTAATTTTTTAAAGTAGCAGAGCATGTTTAACACACTTGCATTGTGTTAGTTCAGAGGAATAGATTTTTCTTTTGGAATGCTGCCTTTTTGTTATATATCAAAATCCCAGAAACATCTGATAGTGTCCAGTGTTAATTATTTTTCTTTGAGATAAGTCAAAAAGAAACAAAAATAATTTGCTGTCTCTTGTTATTCGTATATAAATGAAATCACAGTTTTTACTTTACTGTGAAGTATGAGAGAAATAGAACATTCATAGGCAACAAAATGAGGCTTTCTTGCATTTTTGTCTTTTAAAAAAATATGCATAGGAAAGTGTAAATAAAACAGTATGCTTATTTACCAAAGAATTTGCTGACATTCTTGTTCCACCTAGTTGTTTTAAGTTTGTGCAGCTGCCTCGAGGCGCCTCCAGATGGCGCCCTGGTGCCCGTTCTCTCCGCCCAGCGGCCGACCAGTTGCCGGCTGGTGGGGAGAATGAGCTTGGAGCGGAGGGGCTTAACCCAGCGCGGCTCAGAGGTGGGTTGCTGAAGCACTCGGAGAGGCAGCTGCAACAGGGCATCACTCACTGTCCAAGTATTTCCATTTCTGAGCGCAAAAAGAAGAACTTAAGCGGGCGGCAGTTGGAGTGTAAATTGCTTTGTAGTATTTAAAAGCAGCGTGGATCGTGGGCAGCTGAGCTGGTACGTGCGAGAGAAAACTACTGAATTGTAACTGTGCTAGGTAGGAACCCGTCTCATTATTCTTTGTGTACCAAACGTTCTGTGTCCTGAATTGTGCCTACGTGTATACACTCATTTCATTTTCACCTGGATCATGGGGGTTTGAGGTCACAATCTTTCATTTTCCAACATGATATAATAAAAGCTTTCCAGAACATTGTCTATTGGTAGAAATATGATCTAATAGTGTAAAGAAAAACATGATAATGGCACCAAAATACTTTTATGTTTTCTTTGTTAGAGAAAAGAAAGAAGTAAACCTAAACCATATTACCATGTGGTTTTACCAGATAGGACTTATAAAAGACAATAGAAAACAATATATGTTTAACTACGGTGGACTAGATATTAAATCACTTTTACCTACCTATAGGTGTAGACATAAACACACCTGTAAAATATGAATGATTTTCATATCTGTGTGCTAGAAAAAATATTGTGTAGCTATGAAAATACTAATGATGAAAAATACATATCTTGTGTATGTACATTTTGTATGGCCTAATATGCCATGTGAACATGTGTTGTCTATGTGTAGACGATAACATATATATGTCACTTACATGCAGAATAATTGCACAGTTATAAAAATGCATGTGTTGCATATGGATAGATTTTTCACACCTTCATGCACAGTATTTCTATCTAGATAACTTAGTGTGAAGATCATCTATTGCTAAAAAAGTAAATCTGAATTTAAAGACCTTAATTCTTTGAATTGTTTCAGTGTTACATTTTAAATTTCCCAAGTTTCATTCAGTTGTGCACTTATTTTGTGCTTTTAAATTCTGAGGAAAAGTTTGGTTCTTATATTTTGAACATAAAATATTGGCTGAAGTGCTTATATGGAAATAGAATGCATAGATATATAAATCTAGATTCCCTAGACTTGAGGTTACTATAGCTGGAATGCACAAGAGCTCTCAAAAAATGGGAGTTCTGACTGGGAGTTTATATTAGAAACTAGTCAGCCGGCAGAAAGACCCAAAACTTCAGAACTGCATTGGAAATTACAGAGGCTGAGGCTTTACTCTTAGTATTATGACTCTAAAACTAATGTTAGGCTACTTATAAACTTGTATGTATTCCTTTGTAACAGATTTGTACCTGAATCAGGTATTGAATTTTATGTTCTGCCATTGCACAGAACAAATATAACACAATTCAACGTAAGAAATATGAATTGAGACCTGTTTAAGACAGTATGCCAAATAAAGCCGGAGATACCAAGAAAAGTTAGAAACAGTCCCTGCCCTCAAAAAGCTGCCAGTCAAATGACGAGGTGGGCATTTTTATGAACATGAATATATAAGAAAATACAAATCAAAATAAGTGCTATTAGAGAGGTGTAAGCCCAAGGTGTATAGCACTTAAGTGGAGGGAGAAATCTGACTTAGGGACTTTATATTATAAGGTACTCCTCTCAAGGGATGGGTGGGAAGATCAATTTTGGTGAGTAAAGATAATGTCCAGTCAGGAATTTAGTTTGTCTTGGGTACTGCTTTCTTCACTGAACTCGGGAGTGAGCAGTAGGAGATATTATTATACAGGTGTGTGTGTGGTGGGGCGGAGGGGGCAGTGTTAGAGATGACCTTGAACATTTTGGGTTTTCATCATTAGTTTATCCCGAGTGCCACTAACAATATAGGCATTAAGTACTCTTTCAGAAATATTGAGTGTTGTGCATAATAGCAAGAGCCAGTGTGAGGCTTTACAATAACTTTATGATTTACTTATTGTATATCTACCATATTAAAATATAAGTTCCAAGATATGGAAATCTTTTTCATTATTACATCCACAGAACCTAGAAATTTCTTGGAAAAAGTATCTACTGTATGAGTGAATGAATGGTAAAGTGGGGATAAGGCCAGGATTCTGTATTATTTACATTTAGGTTCCCTACTACTCATTAATGATGAACATCCTCAAAATTTACCAGCTCTATAGAACTATTGTTGCAGCTGATTCCCCTTATGGCTCAGGTAATGAAAAGCAAGTTCCCTAGAATAGCCACTATCGATGTTTAATCTTAATCTGTTTTTAACCTCTTACATGAATAGTCTTTCCTTTACATTTTGAAAGGGGTTACTAGGATAATTATAAACTGTGTAAATATTCAGGCAGAATTCACCAGGTTGTTTTCATATCTCTACAGTAGAAATATAATAGGTATATAACACATATTAAACAAATAAAGTCAGGAAAACAGCTGAAGAGTTTGGGGAATGTCTTTGCACCCTGTAGTATGTATTTACCTTCTTATGTGAATGCCTCCAGTATCTGGTAGTCTGCAACTTACTACAGGTCATACTCTCCAGAGCCTCTTTATATTTCTGGGGGGTGCAAAGTTATCACTTAGGAGAGCATTAGCTCTTTGCTTCCATAGCTTTAGGGGGCACTGAAGTAGCATGCTTGGGGTCCCAGCCCTCATACACGGAGGTAATCCTTTTCTCTATCCCTGTGTAATAATATCTAAAGCTTTTATGGGCAGTGACCGGCACATGTGAAGAAATTAGTGAAGAAAATATTTTTTTTTGTCATTTGAAAGGATGATACTAAATGAAAATAAATAGACATTTTAAAGGAATTATAAATATGGTTCACTCAACTAGATTATAAATGAATGTATAGTGTCATACAAATAAAAAAAAGCCAAAAGAGAGTGTCCTTGAACCAACAACATTAAAAAATAAACACCTGGATTTTCCCCTTTTGCCCAAGAGAGACCTCTTTCTGTGAGGATAACTTATATATCATAATTTACTTTTATATGATTCATTTAAAAATGCATATGCAAGGATAGAATTTCTCTGTTTAAAAATATATGTTGATGGGGTTTATATGTGTTAATTAAACTGAGGATGCAGGATTTGATTCACTTTGAGCTAATGAGCACAGAGTCAGGCTTTTTCTCTCATCCTTGTCAATACGGCAAATTTTCACACCAGTCTTGGTCTCCATCCTATTGGACATGCTGCTAATGCTTTATTTTTAGCCTGTGCAAGAGGAGATGGTAACATATAGTGACCTAGGATTTTTACCTTATTCTAAGCCCTAGGGCATGGCTTGGCCAGGAGACTAATGGATTAGGGGAAGCATATCTTGTTCAAATAAAGCTGGATATTCAGTTTTGGAGAAACATACTGCAGTGTGTACTGCAGGTTTTTCCCCCTAGTGGTTGACTTAAAGCTGTTGTGTTTTTTATAGCAATTGAAATAGATTTCTCTTCATATAGTGGAGCTAGTTTGGCAAGATTCTTTAAATTTTTTAAAAACTTGTTTTAGGAGAGCATGTAAGTTTCTTTAAATGATCATTTTGAAAGACACAAATACAGTGCCTTGGAAAATATACTGGGGGCTTTTTCTTTATTCTTTGGAAGGCTAGCTTTCAAAAATATACACATACAAAATATACACAATAATGAAAATATTCTACTACTAGATTCCGTATTATACTCCTTTTTCTTAGTATAGAGAAAAGTTTTCTTCTTCCTCTGGTGTCCTCATGTCGCTGCTTTCTATAGTCAGTGTCACTGAGTCAGTTTAACATGATTTCTTTTGCCTTTCCAACCAAACTGTAAACTCCTTAAAGGAAAGAAACCGTTTCCATACTTCTTTTGAATCTCCCTGTTAAACTAAACATACTGCCAGTTGCAAACAGCACTGAAGTTTGGTTTCTGACAATTAAATAAAGATTAAATTCTTTTTTTTTTTCCTCACAAATTCAAATAAGTAGATTCAAACATATAGCAGTGACTTCTAAGGGGCAAAATGGAAGTCTTTCTAAAAGCTCTGTGTACTGAAAATGACACACCACAGCAGCAAGGAAAGTTTGCTTCTCTTTAAATCAAGTGTTTGAAATGAGATTTTTAAAAATAATATTTGAAATACAGAGGTATCTATAAAGGCACAAACCTTGCCTTCACTCAGTAAAGCTAGTTACATCTGGAAGAGATACCTTCTGGCACACCTGTCTCTGGGCTTTTGTGTAAATGCAGGCAGATTATTCCAAAGTCAGAACTGCTGAAAGTTAGGGCAAATCAAAAGTGTTCCTAGCAGCAAGAATTAACCTTAAGGGACCTTAGGGCACTGACATGCTTTAAAGTTGTTCCTGGAAGAAAAAATCATGTGTTTTTTTTTTTAAAGATTATATTTATTTACTTGAGAGAGAGAGAGAATGAGAGAGAGAGAACACATGAGAGGAGATAGGGTCAGAGGACGAAGCAGACTCCCTGCCGAGCAGGGAGCCCGATGCGGGACTCGATCCCGGGACTCCAGGATCATGACCTGAGCCGAAGGCAGTCGCTTAACCAACTGAGCCACCCAGGCACCCATCATGTATTTTTTTATAATGAGTATATTTATGAGCATACAACAACCTGCTACCAAGATGAATAAAAATGAGAGTTCATAGCAGCAAACTTCTATTTTGGCAAGTGCTAGAGGAAAATAATAAAGGATCTGTAGCTGTATTGTTAACAGGAGTGAAGAACGTTTCTTGTATCTCTGGACCAAAGGCTAACAGAAGAGCTCTTGGTTACTAAGATGTATTCTTTTCTGGTCTCTGGCTCATTAATGATGGAAGTAGGAGGGAGAGGGTATAGAGCGGCAGCTGCAGCTGTGGGCACTCAGATCATTTGTCACCTGGCATGAAGTTAGCGTTGGCAGCTCCAGAGTTCCAGCACAGAACACCAGGGAGCAAATGCCAACTGATTGTTGTTCCTCAGCAGCTTACTGGTTAACTCTGACTCATTCTTCGGATCTCTGCTGAAGAGTTGCTTCTTCCAGGTAGCTTTGCCCAACCCCTCTCGATACACTTAGCACCTTTCTCTCTGCTATTACAGCCTCATATTCTCATCCTTGCCACCATACTTACTGCTTGAAGACCTGCCTGCTCTCTTCACTAGACTGAAGGCAACAACTGAGTCTTGTCCAATATTGCTCGGTTTCTGTGTCTGGCTTACAATAGGTTTGTGACTATATATGAATATTGTCTGTTGCATGATGATTTCAAGGATACGTGGTGGCTTTGGTGTCGGTGAAAGTTGCGTTTGACTCTTGGCACACATAAGATGAGAGATAACCTAAACTCTCGGTCCCAGTGTCCTCATCAGCTGTCTGAGGCAATTATATACCTGTTCTTTAAACATGGTTGTTAAGGTTAAAAATAATACCTATTGTTATTATTATTACTATTGTACTGTGATTATCTTCTCGGGGCTTTCTAAATATCAACCGAGTTAATCTTCAAAATAAAAATGCCTTATCAAATCGGTACTATTATCTATTTTATATAGGAAATAGAAGCACAGAAAGGTCAAGTTATTTGCCCAAGGCCATAGAGAGAAGAATAATGAAAATGGAAGACCTAGAACAGTGCCCAGGAGAGAGTAGACTTGTACTAAATGTTGGGGTGGGGGCATTGCAGTTTTCTTTGGGAAAGGCTGGCTTCTGTGTAAGTGAGAAACTACCCCACACAGTTAAGAACAGTTTGTTCCCTGATTTTAGAACCTTCTGTTGCAGATATTGTGTTTGTAGAATTCTCATGGAAGGCAAATATGGTCTGAGAGAAACTTAAAATGTGTGTAATCTGAGAGGATCTTTATCTTTCTTTGAACATTTTACAGTGTTGGGTATAACAGAAATTAAAGAAACCCTTGTAAGAAATATATTCTCATTACGACCTCAAGGTAAAAAGAAGCAAATGCTAGCATTGCCTCATTTTGCTCACTTTATGGCATGTTTTGTTTTGTTTTATTTATATATTTCATTTATATGAGGTTTACTTTTTCTCATTATAAAAAGTATACTTAATTTTATAGCAAATGTGTGAAATCCAAACTAACTACAAAGAAGAAAACAAAAAGAAAAGTAATTAGTCAAGCCAGGAAGAACTATTACTAATACTTTGGCATATTTCCTTTCTCTCTTTTGACACAATTGCAGGTACATATGTTCATACATATGCTTCTGTACACACGTTTGATCATGGAATTATGTAATAAATATAGTTTCATGTCCTATTGTGTGTTTTTATTTTATTATGTTATTAGCAGTTCTTTAAAAAAATATAATTTTCAGTGCTTGCATATTATTACACTGTGTGGCTGTATCATAATTTTATTTAATAATTTTACTTTTGTTTAATATTCTCCTAATTTTGGAAATTCTCCTATCATTTCCATTTTAAACAGGTTTGATATGTTGCTTTACATTACAGATCAACCTCCTGAATAAGCATATTTAGATAACTGATTAACATCTAATAATAAGGTTGTTAAAAGGTAGGACTGTATTTCTACTCAGAAGTAAATAGGCCAAAAGAAGCATTTTAAAATACATTCAGGCTTAAGGAAATAATAAGGAAAAAATAGAATTGCAGATGGAAATGGATTAATATCTCTTGAGTGACAATGATATGCTATGACCTACAAAGGTCAGCATTAGAGTCACCATTTTTCTGTGATTAATTGGGGCTCAGAGAGGCTGAATGGCAAGATCAGGCTGCATTAGTGGCCCTCCTGGGATTCAAATGTAAGTTTCACTTTTGGGTCTTTTGTCTTTTTCATCCCACCATATAGTCTACACAGTATGCTGGCGGTGCTCATAGCTCTACCTAATACTTAATTTCTTTGAGCCTCAGCATCCTCTTGTGTAAAATAGAAACAGTAATTCTCACTGCTTAGGGTTTTGGTGACAATTAATTTAAATACTATAGGGAGACTGAGGTCCTAAGGAATGTATCCTAGGACTCAATCTTATTTTTTTATTTTTTTTAAGACTTTATTTGACACAGAGAGAGCGAGAACACAAGCAGGGGGAGTGGCAGGCAGACAGAGGGAGAGAGAGAAGCAGGCTCCCCGCTGAGCAAGGAGCCTGATACGGAACTCGATCCCAGGACCCTGCGATCATGACCTGAGCCGAAGGTAGCCGCTTAACCGACTGAGCCACCCAGACGCCTCAGGACTCAATTTTAGATAGATATGTCATAAAGTACAATCTCAAGCTGATAAAGCTTGGGAGTCCCTTAGTTTAGGTACTGGCAGAAGGCTTGCTTGTTAGTCCAAGTCCCAGACACAAGTCTAGGAGATTCAGATTCAGAATCTGAGGAGGGTCACTGTCTTTGTTTTTAACAAATTCCCTTCGTGATTTTGATGATCTATTAAATGGCAACCAGAGATAAAGGCAACTAGAAAAAATAGGCTGAAAGGAGGATGAAAAGTTTAAGATGAGACATAGAAATTTGTCAGTCAGCAGATACTGGTTGAGCGTAGACTGAGCCCTCCAGGGGGAGAGAGCATGACTGGAAACTGTCAGAATGTAAAAACACCTTGGGGTGTGAAGGCTTCATTTCCCCAGGTCATTTGAAATATGAAATACATTATGGGCACTTGAAATCAAAAGCAAAAATAATACTGAGTTGACTGAACAGAAATGGCAGACAGTAAAGGCTTATTGACATCAGTAGAATGTGCTTTGAAGTAAGTTGATTATGAAAGTAAATGCACTGGATCCTGGATGCCTGTATATCATAATCATAAGTACACTACCTAAACTAAAAAATTTGATTTGAATTTTTGATTTAACTTTCTTTAAGTGCGCTATCTTAGGATTAGTTCATACCTTCTCTGTATTTCTACTGAATTCTTCCAGCCTTTTATACAGGATAACAGTTGATTAAATTGATTTTGACTACTACATAAGAGCCTCATTCAAAGAGAATTCTTAAGAAATACTTTTTGAGTTAATTACTTTTCAACTCATGTATTCATTATTTTTAATACTTGACAGAAACATTTTGTAACTTTCTCTATGGAAAACATTTATTACTAATTCTTTAAAATGATACCAAAGGGTTTAGGACATGTGGGTTTTTTTGTTGTTGTTTTTGTATTGTAGGTATTTGATGTGATTTTCTAAAGAAAATATATCTAGTATGTCACGCCAATGTTCTCTAAAACTGTGTGTTTTTTTTTTCTTGTCAGGAATTAGTAAACCTCTTGACATTAGTTTCTTTGAAGTTATTATTGAAGATATTTTAAATTATTATTGAAGGTATTAAATCCCTTGCTGTACCTTCAGCTGCAGAAAAATTAGTGCCAATTTTATCGATCTGTTACTGAATAATAAACTTAAAGGAAGCTTGATATTTGACTGATAGGAAACGTGGCATTCCTAGTTTATTAATAGGCTTTTTCTGGTTAAATATAACCTATAAGTTCTCTATAACTGTAATTTTACTTGGCCCTTTACAATCTTAAAATCTTAGAGGGCTAAAGAAGAGCTTGAGAAGTGATTTTTTTTCAGGATGAGATGAGAATCTTTACAGTTTCAAAGCACTTTCAAAGAAGCTATGTCATACCTTCCCTGGCTAATCTGTTGCCATGAGCAGTTACCTGCACTGTGAAATTCTTAGCTAAATCCTTTCCAAAATCTCTCCTGCTATATAAGCCCACACCTTCTCGCTTGATCTCAGTGAAGATGGAACAGCTAGTCACTGTCTTTTTAATACAAGTCATTTAGATATCAGAAGGTTATTATCGAAATCTTCTTCAGCAAATATTGCAGACAAGTCACCTCTGTAGATGTAGCCTGATGATTTCCTTCTGCAGAGGTTCTGGAGTAGGGTGTTGCATGCTTTACATTCAGGTAGATACAAGAAGCGCTTTTCCAGGCCCTTTTAAAAGCTAGAAAATAGGGCGCCTGGGTGGCTCAGTTGGTTAAGCGACTGCCTTCGGCTCAGGTCATGATCCTGGAGTCCCTGGATTGAGTCCCGCATCGGGCTCCCTGCTCGGCAGGGAGTCTGCTTCTCCCTCTGACCCTCCTCCCTCTCATGCTCTCTGTATCTCATTCTCTCTGTCTCAAATAAATAAATAAAATCTTTAAAAAAAAAAAAAAAAAAAGCTAGAAAATAATTTTCCTTGGTTTTGGTTTTATCTAAATTATTTTTTAGCTGTCATTTCTTGAGCTTCTCCACTTGCCTTCTCACCTTCTATTCTTGACTAGCCACACTGAGAAACAAATGGTGGCTGAATCCTAAAAAGAGCACTTTACAGTATGACTTCACAGATTCATGATTTTGTATGTAAATTTCAGAGACACCTATCATCATTGCTCTTTAGGCGTGTAGTATTCATATGCAGAGCTTTGTGCCAAACATTAAGTGGGTTTATAAATAATGCAAAAGAGTAAACCTTGCCCTTGAGGCATGTATGTAACAGTAACAATAACATTACTACCGACTTGCTGTGTATTGAATCCTGATAACAATCCTGATGGGGGGGGGGCGGGAAGGAACAGGATTGTCTGACTAAATGATTGTTGGGCAGAAAAATTTTTCTTCTATCCTTCTAGGTTCTTTGGCTGGTTTAATAATTAAATTGACAAAAGACAAGATTGATAGGAGAAAAAAAAATTAATTTCGTAGGCACAGAAGCTCCATATAAATATGAGACCTGAAGGCAGTCAGGCAATTGAGGCTTAAATGCCATCCTGAGCTAAAGAATGGGATAGGGCTTGGGGTCTCAAAGGGGAGGAGGGCAATTCATAGAAAGATGAGAAGAGCGGGTGTTCGATTATCAGATGTTTGCCTTCGCATGCAGGAAAATCTTTCAGATAAGAGAGTGATCTCTGATAATAGCTCTCTTTCTGGGCCAGACCCCCATTTAAATGATTTTAGGGAGTTGAGAGACAGGTAAAAGTTTTTGAGTCGGCTGGGTCTTGATTGCCTTCAGCTCAAAATAATCCACATGACAAAGTACATTATTTTGGGGTCGCATATTCTGTTCTCCTTCATGATCACACTGATCATTTCACTTGGTTCCTAAGTAATGACTTTTTATCAAAGTAAAGGCCTATTCTGTCCTTTAGCTTAGAAACCTAACCTGATATCTTTATTCCTTTAACATGTAATTTTCAGTCATTTCACCTAGTTTTGTACCACCCAGTTCTCATTACCAAAATTTCCATGTTTTTTCTCATTTTGTAACCTTCTATTCTGACATGTTTATGGATTTTTAAGTTTGGTAAGTTTGGTAGATTCTCACTGACTGCTATTTTTTCCACAGCATCTTCTAACATCCATCTCCCACTGTCAAATACAGTTTATTATATGGATATCTCACATAAAGGAAATTAGATGCACTACAGACTGACTTTGTCAAATTTGAACCCATTTATTAAAATTGAGTACAATTCATGGCAATGAATTATTCTGACATGCTTATGATTTCATGTCAATTTCAGAGACACTTTTCATACCTACCATTACATTTGTTAGAATACATCTTTTTCAGCTTTGCAGATGTATTTCACATGGTTTCACCATGCCATGTCAAAATGTTTCTGAAAAATAAAAGTGGAGATTCACCCTAGCTTTTGTCAGTATTGCAAGATTGGACAAATTAAAGTGGCCAAGGATGTAGTGAATGGAGTTTGAGAGAGATGAAAAACTTTACCAGTAAGAAGAGAATACTGTTTGTCTGATTTGATCTATACAACATTGAGAAGAATGATCCTCACAACACTGAGAAGAATATGAAAAATCAGGGCACCTGGTGGCTCAGTCGTTAAGCGTCTGCCTTCGGCTCAGGTCACGGTCCCAGGGTCCTGGGATCGAGCCCCGCATTGGGCTCCCTGCTTGGCGGGAAGCCTGCTTCTCCCTCTCCCACTCCCCCTGCTTGAGTTCCCTCTCTCGCTGTGTCTCTCTCTGTCAAATAAATAAATAAAATCTTTAAAAAAACTAAAAAAAAGAATATGAAAAATCTAGGTTTGTATAATTATTAGACTAGACATCAGAAAATGATGCTTTACAAATTACTCTCCTATATTTTTAGCTTTCATTTACTACTGATAAGTGAACTACAGAGCTTGAGAAATTACTCTTTAATTTTGTCTAAAACTCTACTTAAACAAATCAATTACTGATTTGCATTTTATTATAAAAAGTATTGTTGAAGAGGAAATTTCCTGTATTGCAGGCAGGGAATGAAGTATTCCAAAATTGTTGTTGTGCAATGGTTTTTTAGGATCTGTTAACAAACTGTATCAAAACTAATTTATTACAAAGATAAATGTGAAATGCAGGAGACTAATAGAAATAAAAGAATTTCAACCAATAAAACTCCAGGGAATATGCTTTCTTTCAAAAAACTGCAGTGATGACACAGATATCTTAATTGATGTCTGGGGCTTCAATTTGATAGTCTATTTACTTACTACTGAAAATGTCAGCAATGCATGCATGAAGGCTCATTTTCAGGTATTAAATTTGAATAGAATACATCAAGTTGTATTGCTAAAAGTAAGAATAAGGCCTAGGAAATAGAAGGGCCTTTAATTCCCTGCCCCATTTTTATTTTATTTTGTTTTGTTTTTATTTCTATACTACCCCCTTCCCTGTCTTCTCTGCTTTCCTGCTCCATCCCACACCTGGAACATTTTGGAGTAATGAGATTCCTGAAGTAAGAACTCCAGTAAGATTAGAACACTGTAAAAATAAGGTGGTGGTGGTGGTGCGATAGGGGAACCAGCTGCAAGCGTTTGCTTGTATACCAAAATACAAAATACAAAACTCTTTATTATTTAGAGAACTCTCTGCTTTGAGGAGATTGGCTGTCACCCCAAGACTTGCTTCCCTGGAACACCTAACTTTGTTCTTGGCTGTCAGCAGCATGGTCTCCTCAGGAAGGATTCAACTTCAACACGGAGGAGGAGACTGTTTGAGTACATGTGTTGACAGTATGAATGAGTCCAAATTCCAAAAGCAAATATAAAGGGTTTGGGTATGCCCCAAAACATGCATCTTTTTCTACCTTATTAATAAAGATTTTGAGATTTGGGTACCTTTAATGTATTTCAGTGAAGTGCATACTCAAATATATTTCATGAGGTTTCCCCCTTAGCTTTGTATTTAACATTTAACCATCTGTATGTCCAGTCATTTCACCCAGGCTGCATGAATTAAGTAGTCAAATATTTGTTTTCTCTTTAGTGCTACCTCAAAAAACTGTTACATTTTTAACCTTCCCTGAAGTTTTAATACTTCATAAAAAGAAAATGTAACGTATCTAATGATCCTCTCATTCATCCAGGGGGAGAATGTAACATGTACTGGCATTTTGGATTTCAGATCTTTGGAAGTATTTATTCATAAAATCCAAATATTTAAAAAATATCAGAAAGCAAACCATAAATAGCTGCTAATGTCTTTCTTTTGGCTACCAAACATATAAAACAGCCATAATTACTAAGGTTAGGAAGAGATCATTTTACAATTCTGTTCTTGATATGTTCTCTCTAGGAATTTTGACTGAGATTAAAGCCTCGTCACAAACAAGATAATAGATGTTCATGTAAAGATAGCAATATAATGGGATATATTCAATGAGAACACTGCTGTCTCTTTCATCTATAAGCAAAAAGCATTAGAGCTATGGAATCTCAATATTTAAAAGGACATTAAAAGTATTACAATCCAGCATCCAAGGGGAGGTGGTAGTGAATGGGATGAAACTGTTGAGAGATTGTGGGAACAGATTGTTTAGCAGCTTTCATATTAATTCGGAGTTTGAACTTTTATTCATTGGACACTGGAGGCTTACTTGTGGTTTTTGCATGGGGTAATAAGACTATTGCTTTTGTGGGGCACCTGGGTGGCTCAGTCGTTAAGCGTCTGCCTTCGGCTCGGGTCATGATCCCAGAGTCCTGGGATCGAGCCCCGCATTGGGCTCCCTGCTCCACAGGAAGCCTGCTTCTCCCTCTCCCACTCCCCCTGCTTGTGTTCCTTCTCTCACTATCTCTCTCTCTGTCAAATAAATAAATAAAAATCTTTAAAAAAAAAAGACTATTGCTTTTGTGTTTTAGGATGGTAATCCTGGCAACAATGTGAAAGATGAATTAGGAAAAAAAAAAGTCTTGTGGGAAGAAAATGTGGGTGAGGCTGAGCTAAGGCAATGGGAGTAGTGGTGGAAAGGAGAGGTAAGATTTAGAAAGGCATTTTAGGAGTAGACTAATAGAAAAGGAAAGTGAGGAGTTAAGAATGACTCCAAGATTTCTAGCTCATGTGATTGGGTAGCTAATGATGCCATTAATCATAATAGGGAATAGCAACGAAGCTTTATTGAGAGGAGACTTTGGATTTTAAGAGAAAAGCAGAAGAGTGGAGTAGAGATAATGAATTTGGAGTTTGTCATGCTGTTTGTTACCTGTTGGATGTAAATGTGGAGCACTGTTTGTTAACCTCAGTACTATAGACATTTTGGGCTGCATAATTCTTTGTCGTGGCAGGGATGCTTTGTACATAGTAGAATGTTTAGCAATATCCCTGGTCTCTACCCACTGTATGCAAATAGAACTCATCTCAGTTATGCCAACCAAAAATATCTCCAGACCCTTCCAAGTGTTTTCTGAGGCAGGGACAAAATCGTCCCCAGTTGAGAACCACTGATACAGAGACAACAAGGAAGGTGGTACAATTGTGTGTCTAGAATTTAAGATACAGATGAGACTTGAAATCAGTATGTAACATCATCAATGGTGGCAATTTAATCAATGTGCTTAGATGAGATTGTGCAGAAGAATGTAGATGATTACATACTTACCTCATTTTTCCATGAACAGCTCCAAAGACTGAAAATTCCTAAACTCATGAGATAGATGGAGGCAATTTATTCTATTTTTGAATACTTCCAAATGTTTTATATTATTATTGTTGTTATATGTTGTCACATATTGAGCCAAATTCCTTGTATTGGGACAAAATTAATCTTTGTGTAACTATCATTCCTTGGTCCTGTGATATTGTGATATATAAGATTTCTCATATATACTTGGTCTTCATCTACAGTTCCTGGCTCACAGTTCCCAAAACGCTTGGAATTTCCTCAGCATAAGAGCCATGAGGCATCTTTTGCTATAATATTTGTTTTCTTGTCCTCGGTTCCTGAGAAACACTTTAAAGCTATAAGGTGAA
This sequence comes from Neomonachus schauinslandi, assembly GCF_002201575.2. Classification (NCBI taxonomy): domain Eukaryota; kingdom Metazoa; phylum Chordata; class Mammalia; order Carnivora; family Phocidae; genus Neomonachus; species Neomonachus schauinslandi. Next base: position 97,393,553 of record NC_058403.1, on the reverse strand, counting down.
ATGGATGTCTCATTGTTCATAACAAGCCCTTTCCACCACAACTGGGTTTATGTTAATGTGGGTGACTTTCGGAAAGCACCTGAGAATGACGGCTGGTTGCCAGTGAAATCAACCAGAAATAGAATGTTGGAACTTTGAATCCTGGCCCCTAATTTCCTGGGAGAGGAGAGGAGCTAGAGGTTGATTCAATTACCAGTGACCAATAAATTAATCAATTATGCCTATGTAATGGAGACTCCATAAAATTCCAAAAGGAGGGGGCTTGGAGAGCTTCTAGGTTGAGGAACCAGAATACTTCCACATACCACCATGCCAGTCCCCAAGCTCCTCAAAGACAGAAACCCCTTGTTTGGAACCTCACCCTATGTATCTCTTCATCTGGATGTTGATTCATATCCTTTAATATTCTTTGTAATAAATCAGTAATCTAGTGAGTTCTATGAGCTGTTCTAGTAAATTAATGGAACCCAAGGTGGGGGTGGTGGGAACCTCTTATTTATAGGCACTCTGTCAGAAGTACAGGTAACAACCTGGACTTGTGATTCAGATCCTGAATTGGAGGGGGTTTTTGGAATCTCCAGTTTGTAGCAGGTTGGGTCAGAAGCACAGGTAACTTGGGTTTTTGGTTGGCATCTGAAGTGGTGGGTGGTCTTGTGGGACTGAGCTCTTAACCTGTGGAATCTGATGCTATCACCAGGTATATAATGTCAGAATTAAGTTGAATTGTAAGACATCCAACTGATGTCTCCAGAACTGCTCTTTGGTGTGGGGGACCCCTCTACACTTTGGAATTAGTACCAAAACCTATTTAGGTCTTAAGTTTGCTTTCATGGGACACTAAGTCTATTAGGACAAATTATTTTTTCCTAAATCCCTCTACATATTTTAATACAGTTATTGAATTAATTTCTAGAATTTACTATTATTGTGTTCTGGCTAAATAGCCTTTAATCTTTTCAACTTTGTTTTATATGTAATATTTTGAAACTTTTTGTAACATGAGCACTCTCTATTAAATGATAACCATTTGAATATCCTCCTTAAGCTGTAGAGCAGAGAACTGAACAAACTCCATGTTTGACTGGTCCAGTTTAGAGAAAAACAAACTATCAGTTTTCTGGTTTTGTCATATTTTTATTAAATTATCCCAAAATTATATTAGCTCTTTTTTGGTCAGCTACTTTATACCATTGTTTCTTTTGTTTTTGTTTTGCATGAACTTTCTGTTAAACTACATTTCATATCATATACCACTGATTTTTTTTGTTTCTAACTCAAGCATGAAAATTTATATCCATCCTTTTAAAAATGCACTCTTCTTTCATTTAGCCCATCATTTCAACCTGTCTGATCCTTTCGGATTATGATTTCATCATTCAACATGTTTATTGTTTCTCCCAGTTTTGCCATCTGCACAGTTGATCAGCATACCCGACAGACACAGTGATCTAAGTCATTAATAAAAATGTGAGTGGCTTAAGTCCAGAGTTAATGGGATTACATAGTGCTATGGATTTTCTCTTCAGTGCTTTTACAACTATTTTGTACTTAAAGGTCTTTTTACTTTCATGGAGTACTATAGAAATGAGACTCATAGATAGGCATTATGTTCAATCTTTCCCAAACAAAACTTCCAAACATAATTTTTCTGCAAGAAATGGTAAGGTAGATTATGTTCCATTTATAGAATGAAGTGGAATATTGTCACAGGGGAAAATGATTTTATTAAGTGATAAAACAGTGTTAAGTGATAGAGGCAGGATACAAATTTAAATACAAAATGTGACATCACTATTTATAGATAGATGGGGATATAAATATAGACCTAGTTCTAGGTGTGGTTATAGAGAATACCAGAATCTTAGTGATAGTTGCCTCTAAAGTGGTAATTATGATTGTTGTTTTTATTACTATTTTATAGTCTCAAAGGTTATATAATGAATTTGTCACCTTTACATGCAGAAAGTAAATATTAAAATATACCTATATATTATATAAATCTGAACCAACAAAAATAGAAACAGAATCTGTAAGAAAATACATGTATCTCTGATGACCAGACTTTCAGAAAAAGACCTTATCTTTAGTGATAGGAGAAATCTTTCTTTGTTTTTCTTCTTCTTTGTTTTTTTTTTTAATTTAAATTCACTTAATTAACATATAACGTATTATTTGTTTCAGAGGTACAGGTCTGTGATTCATCAGTCTTATGTAATACCCAGTGCTCATTAAAACACATACCCTTGGGGCGCCTGGGTGGCTCAGTTGGTTAAGCGACTGCCTTCGGCTCAGGTCATGATCCTGGAGTCCCAGGATCAAGTCCCGCATCGGGCTCCCTGCTCAGCGGGGAGTCTGCTTCTCCCTCTGACCCTACCCCTCTCAAGCTCTCTCTCTCTCTCATTCTCTCTCTCAAATAAATAAATAAAATCTTTAAAAAAAAAAACCAAAAAACACATACCCTCCCCAATGTCCATCACCCAGTTACCTCATCCAGGAGAAACCTTTTCTTTTTTTTTAAAGATTTTATTTATTTTATCAGAGAGAGGGAGAGAGAGAGAGAGAATACAAGCAGGGGGAGCAGCAGGCAGAGGGAAAAACAGGCTCCCGGCTTAGCAAGGAGCCCGAAGTGGGACTCAATCCCAGGACCCTGGGATCATGACCTGAGCCAAAGGCAGACACTTAACCAACTGAACCACCCAGGTGCCCCCAGGAGAAACCTTTTCAAGGAAACCACAGGTTTTCAATATTCCGTAAGAAGAACGGGAGCTGGAGTTGCATCAGATTTCCCATCACCAACACTGCCTCTGATGACAGATCCCTTAAGAAATGACAGATGTGGCTGGATAAGTCAGGAGAAGCTGTTAGATGCAGAAACATACCTGTTTGTCTTTCTTAACAGTTGTTATAAAGGTCAAATGAGATGCTAAGTAAGAAAATTTGTACAAAGAAAGGTTAGAAGTCCTATTCAAGGGTAAGTTATTGATTAAAAGGAGTTTTAGTTGTAGTTACTTTAATTTGAGTGGCTATCGTGCATTATAAATGTATAGTGGGAATGTCTGACCACTCTTCAGGATAAGTTCCTTGAAGTCAGGGACCATGTCTTATTAATCTACATATCTTCCAACACTTAACACATTACCTTACACCTTAAGCATGGATGGACAATGGATTGCATGCTGGCAATATTTGCAAAATAGTAATGGTTTTTTTAAATTAAGAAAAATGGAATACTAATGTTATTATAAATTATCAAGTACTAACACTGTTATTCTGCCATCTTGGTGAAGCAGATGATCCATCAATATTATTGCCAAGTGACACACACCATTTGACTTCCTCCTCTTTGCTCCCTAATTTTAGGCATTCACTGAGATTTTATGCTTAGTCCTATTCTCTCTTTATATCTTTATCATTTTTATTGTATCCATTTATGAGGTATAATATATCTTCTCTGCACTGATGACTCTTCAATCGGTCTTGACTTTTTCCAGTTCTGCATTTCTGACTTTGCTAACCATCTCTTCTGGTTATCTGCTTACCTACTCAGATTCAGTATACCAGATCCACAGCCCTGCCCTGACCACCCACCTTCCAAATACACATGCAACATACCCATTCTATTAGGTGTCTTTTAAGGACACTAATCTTTCCCAGTCACTTATGCTAGAATTCGTATTCTTCCCGGTCCCCTTTCTCCATCCTTTATCTTCATCATAGCAAAAAGTTTTCAAATCTTGATGATTTCATTTTTAATGATATCTCTAGAACCCATCTTCTTTATTATTTAGTTCTAAGACCAAGTTCAGGCCTTCATAATCAATTATTTGACCATCACAATACCCTCTTCCAGCCGTCAAATCAGAATAACTCTTATTTTATTTCTCCTCAGTTCAGAATCCTTTAGTGACTGTTTCTTTACCTACTAATTTTAATTATATTATTAAAGTCCCATGAATATCATTTGAGAGGAGTAGGCTTGGGGAAAATATTAACTTAATTCTTTAAGATAGTCTAGGCTTTAACCTTGTGTAGTATATTGCATATCATTATTCTCTGGTTCAACGCAAAACAGATGTTTGACTTCCTTTTCCATATAATACCCTTTGAGTATCAAACACACTCAAAGAAGGAAACAGGTGTTCACATGTGGGAACTTGGATTGAGATTTCAAAGTCCTGGACACAAAATGGAAAACCCATACCCACCATGTAGAATAAAGAGATAACTTGGCTTCAACACTAAGGTAGTATCAGGGAATCTTTGGAATGGTGTGAAATGGCTGCAAGCCTTGGCATGTTTGTCTGTGGTTCTGCTCAGGATGGCACTAAGGAAAGCCAGTTGAGTCTGCCTTACATTCACTTTACCTTCTTACTGTCCTTTCTTGACTTTCATTAAAAAGAAATATGGAATAAAGTGGGATGAGATTAGAAAAATTCAATGAATAAAGAAATCTTGAAGATAGTCTAGGAAGAGGGAAAGGATGCTCTTTTTTAGAGAAGTGTTGCTAGAAACTTCTATTCAGAGAGAGCAATATGTCGGGTGGCTTAGCGAGAAATGGTGAATCAAGGGCAGGTTGAATAGAGAAGATTTAAGTTGGTCAAAATGTGATGAAAAGACTTAATGCCAAGTTGTAAAGAAGGTTATGATACAGCAGATTAGCAGGAAATAGTTTTGCACTTGATCCAAAGATACTAATTTCATGTCACATGTCACATTTAAAGGAGAAAAAACAGTTTATGGATATAAAACAGTTTTTCCATTATTAAGCATGCCCAAAGAAAATGCTGACTAAAGGATGTTTTGTTTTTGCTTTTTGTAATGAAGCTGCAGACCTTCAGATAGATTTTAGGGATAAATATTTGAATCCAAATTACTGTCTTTAAAAGCCCAAAGTGCTAATAGTATTAAGCCATTTATGTATGCATTTCTAACTATTTAAAAGAAAAAGTAGGCTGAATAGCATATTAAATGTAAAAGCGTATTTTCTTGTTAAATAATAAATGAAATTACCAATGACATTTTCTTTATAATTTGGGAGATGAGGGAGATAGATAATGCTAACCATTAGGTATCTTATTGTTGCAAATGTAAAGCTATATAATAAATGTTTATCCAAAGCAGATATTAGTGTGGTAGATGATTTTAAGCATTCCAGTTAAGAGTTGTCATTGGAATTTTTCTAGACTTTTATCCCATTTAGTGGAAATCTCAGATTCCAGGAATCAGAGATTTGGGCTCTATGGTATTCTAGCCATCTAGTCTCAATTTTCTCATTGGGTTCTCATCTTATCAATTCTTTTTTAGATTCTTTCCTTGCTTAAGATACCATTGTCTCTCAGCTAAGCATGGTGTCTATGAGCATCCTCATTTTTAAACTGTTACCTCCTTTTCCCTTCATTTGACTCATTCTCTAGTTTCTTATCTTATGCCTCAGTAATTATAGCATCCTTAGTTCTGCCAAAATGGGCAAGTGTATCATTATGTTTAAAGTGCAAAGCAATACAGAAACCTAGAAGATCATGTGTTGTTTTTACTTGGTTTGGTAAAAATTCTTCTGGTTGCCTGATGGTTCTGTAGAACAAAGGAAGATGCATTAAATCCCACCTTAGTTTTAAGTTAACTTTCTTAGGTTGGCAACAAAATTCACAGCTTGTTGATTGGGCTTTCTGAAATGATAAAACAAAGTGAAGAAAATTCTGAAAAGAGTGACTAATAGGGACAATAAAAAAATTTTACTTGAAATGAAAAGTAATAGACTAATTTTAAGAAAAATTAATAGCTAATGAAAGGCATGCATTTTAACCTTTTTTAAAATTTAATATTCCTTTTGTCTTTAAACATAGATATGTGCCTTCTGCCTTAGATTTTTTTTTAATTTGACTTGCTATCGCATTCTGTTAAGTCTTTATAGCTCATTGCTTTATGGTCAGGTTGTTTGATGCTTTCTACTTCTACTTTCCATCTTCCCATTTCTTAATTTCATGCATTCTCATTTCCATCCCACCCTCTGTAGACCACTGCTCTCATGAAAGGTCAGCGCCTTGCACAGGCAGGACTGATCTTTATATATCACTTGCCTTTAACACAGCACATTGGGTTATAAACAGTGTGAGAAGGGACCACAGAGACCATTTAGTGGAAGCATTTATTTTACAGATGAGGAACCCCAAACCCAGAGAGGCTAAGTGACCTAATCAAGGTCCCTTAACAAGTTAATGACTATGGCAAAGTAGAACTCCTGTGCCCTGATTCCTAATTCAGTGAAGTCATATGATTAAGAACTAACTTTCTAGGTCTAGAGGAAAAAATGAAAGAGGATCTTTTTCCTGTACAGGAATGAATCTTTGCTAATGTTGGTGATAAGTAACATTTCAATGCTTATTGTGTACCAAATGCTTGCTGAATATTAATTGTCTTTTATAATTGCCCTCATTTAATCCTCACAGCAATCCTATGAGATCAGGGGTGTTATTATTCCCATTTTACAGATGGGAAAATAGGGCGGATAATAAATTATTTGACTAATATCAGACAGAGTCATAGACTTAGAGAAACTGTATAAACATTAATAAGAAAAAAGTACATCTAGTCCTCTTAGATAAAGGCTGCCTTTGGAAGGCCAAGACATTGAGTTATTCCTTATCTGCTCAGGGATAGGAAGGAGTAGGAATAGGATAAACAGTACTGGCCTGATTGATTCCCAGTGAGTTCTTCAGTCTTGTCAAGGATCAGATGTGTGTCCTGCAGCCTCAGGATGTTTCTGTTCTCCCATACTGCCTTATTATCTTAACAGCACCTAATTCAAGCCTCTTGTACAGAGCATGTACATTTTCATTTAAAATAAATATTAAGGGGTGCCTGGGTGGCTCAGTCGTTAAGCGTCTGCCTTCAGCTCAGGTCATGATCCCAGGGTCCTGGGATCGAGCCCCGCATCGGGCTCCCCACTCTGCAGGAAGCCTGCTTCTCCCTTTCCCACTCCCCCTGCTTGTGTTCTCTCTCTCGCTGTCTCTCTCTGTCAAATAAATAAATAAAATCTTTAAAATAAATGAATAAATAAATAAAATAAAATAAATATTAAGTGTCACTGTATTATACAGTGGTGAACAAAACATATAATTACTAAAATACTAAGAGCCAGGGGAAAAGTCCAGCCACTACTCTCCCACAAAGAAGCCTATATTTTCTCCCCATTGCCACCTGAGTCCCCATAATCTAGTACTACCAATTCAACCTCTGTCCCTGTGGTCCCCATCCATTACTCTTCAACATACTCTTACTGAATTCCTCAACATACTCCTGGCAAATCAACCCAGTATACAAAAATGTCGTATAATCATTTCAAATTTTGTGCCATTCATTTATTGGTCTATTCTACAAATATTCACTGAATACCTATTATAACTGAGAGACCTACCTGAACCAAGGACATAAAATGAGAAAGGCACAATTCTAGTCTTTAATTCTATTGACAAAGGATCATAAATATATTAATTAAGGCTAATTAAGAAAATAGAAGCCTAAACACTATTTTGATGCTATTATTATAAAATAGTATTACTGTCCACCTATTATATCCTAAGCATTTTATATATAATTATATAATAATGTTTTATATTGTTGTGTACTTTATCATGTACCAGGGACTGTGTTTTACATGTTATTTCAATAAGTCCTGTGAGATAGGAATCCTAGTTCCATTTTATATGAGAGGAAGCTGAGGCTCTTGTGATTAAATGATCGCCTATGGTTGCATAGCAGGTAACCAGTAGAGATGAGAATTGACAAGAGCGATCCAACACCAAAGCCTTTGCTTTTTTTGATTCATGATGGCACCTTTCTGGTGTTGAAGCAAAGCTCAGATTTTAATTAATTTTGCTTGGAGTATTTGAGGATGATTTCAGTAGAGGTCATATGTAAATAGGTCTGAAAGCTAGGTAGGAATTCTGGAAGTAAGAATGCGTATTTCAACCCAACAAAGATATAAAGACTATGGTGTAAAATTTTATTGGTCAGTAGCTTTAGGAAATTGTTGTGTAGTATATGTTACCCAAGGATTTGGGCCTTACTTTGCTGTAGTCAATGGAAATAGATCAATGGACTTGGAATTCACAAACATAGTTACAAAAAAAAAAAAGAAAAGAAAAGAAAAAGAAACACCATTCTTTTTTTAAAAATGAATTTATATTTTAAATTCAAGTATAGTAACATACAGTTTTAGGTTAGCTTCAGATGTGCAATATAATGATTCCGCAATTCTATACGAGTGAAATCATGTGGTATTTGTCCTCCTCTGATTTATTTCACTTAGTATTGTACCCCGAGACCCATTCATGTTGTGGCAGATGGCAAGATTTCATTCTTTTTAAGGATGAATAATATTTTATTGTATATATACCACATCTTCTTTATACATTCATCTATCAATGGGCACTTGTGTTGTTTCCTCAACTTGGTTATTGTAAAGAATGCTGAAGTAAACACAGAAGTACATATATCTTTTCAAATTAATGTTTGTGTATTCTTTGGGTAAACACCCAGTAGTGGTGTTACTGGATCATTTGGTAATTCTATTTTTAATTTTTTGAGGAACCTCCATACTGTTTTCCACAGTGGCTGCATAAACTTGCATTCCCACCAACAGTTCACGAGAGTTTGTTTTTTTTCCATATCCTTGCCAACACTTATTTCTTGGGTCTTTGATTTTAGCCATTCTGACAGGTGAGAGGTGATATCTCATTGTGGCTTTGATTTATATTTTCCTGATGATTAGTGATGTTGAACATCTTTTCATATGTCTGTTGGCCATCTGTATGTCTTCTTTGGAAAAATACCTATTCATGTCCTCTGCCCATTTTTTAATTGGATTATTTGGGTTTGTGGTGGCAAGCTGTGTAAGTTCTTTCTATATTTTGGACATTAACCCCTTATCAGATAGATCATTTGCAAATATCTTCTCCCATTTGGTGGGTTGTCTTTTTGTTTTGTTGATGGTTTCTTTTTTTTTAAATTTTATTTTATTATGTTATGTTAGTCATCATACAATACATCATTAGTTTTTGATGTAGTGATCCACGATTCATTGTTTTCATATAACACCCAGTGCTCCATGCAGTATGTGCCCTCCTTAATACCCATCACCGGGTTAACCCATCCCCCCCCCAAAAAACCCCTCAGTTTGTTTCTCAGAGTCCATAGTCTCTCATGGTTCATCTCTCCCTCCGATTTTCTCCCCTTCATTTTTCCCTTCCTTCTCCTAGAGTCCTCCATGCTATTCCTTGTGTTCCACAAATAAGTGAAACCATATGATAATTGACTTTCTTTGCTTGATTTATTTCACTTAGCATAATCTCCTCTAGTCCCATCCATGGATGTTGATGGTTTCTTTCACTGTGCAAAAGCTTTCTATTTTGGAGTAGTCCCAATAGTTTAATTTTGCTTTTGTGCCCCTTGCCAAAGGAGACAGATCTAGAAAAAATGTTTTTATGGCTGATGTCAAAGAGATTACTATCTATGTTTTCTTCTAGAAATTTTATGGTTTCAGGTCTCACAATTAGGTCTTTAAAACATTTTGAGTTTATTTTTTGTGTATGGTGTAAGACAGTGGTTTAGTTTCATTCTTTTGCATGTAGCTGTCTAGTTTTCCCAATACAATCTGTTGAAGAGATGGTCTTCTTACCATTGTATATTCTTTCCTCCTTCGTCATATTGACCATATTGACCATATAATGTCATAATTGACCATATAATCATGGGTTTATTTCTGGGCTTTCCCAATCTGTTGCATTGATCATTGTGTCTATTTTTGTGCCAGTACCATACTATTTTGATTACTACAGCTTTGTAGTATATATTGAAATCTGGAATTGTGATACCTTCAGTTTTGTTCTTCTTTTTTCAAGATTACTTTGGCTATTTGGGGTCATTTGTGGATCCATACAAATGTTAGGATTATTTGTTCTAGTTCTGTGAAAAATGGTTTTGGTATTTTGATAGGGATTGCATTAAGTCTGTAGATTGTTTTAGGTAGTACAAATATTTTAACAATATTTGTTTTCCCAATCCATGAGCCTGGAATATCTTTCCATTTGTTTGTGTCATCTATTTCTTTCATCAATGTCTTATAGTTTTCAGAGTACAGGTCTTTCATCTTCTTGGTTAAGTTTATTTCTAGGTATTTTATGATTTTTGGTGCAATTGTAAATGGCATTGCTTTTGTAATTTCTATTTCTATTATTTCATTATTACTGTATAGAAATGCAACAGATTTCTGCACATTGATTTTGTATCCTGTGATTTTACTTAATTCATTTATCTGTTCTAGTAGTTTTTTGGTGGAATCTTTAGGATTTTCTATATATAGAATTATGTTATCTACAAATAGTGAAAAATTTACTTCTTCCTTTCCTATTTGGATGCCTCTTATTTCTTTTTCTTGTCTGATTGCTGGGGCTAGGACTTCCAGTACTAAGTTGAATACAAGTGATGAGAGTGGACATTTTTGTCTTGTTTCTGATCTCAGAGGAAAACTCTCAGTTTTTCACCATTGAATGTGATGTTAACTATGAGCTTTTCATATATGGCCTTTACTATGTTGAGGTGTGAGACTTTATGTCTATTAAACCTACTTTGTTGGAGAGTTTTTATCATGAATGGATGTTGTATTTTGTCAAATGTTTTTTCTGCATCTACTGAAATGATCATATGGTTTTTATCCTTTTGATAATGTGATGTATGATGTTAATTGATTTGCAAATATTAAACCACATTTGCATCCCTGGAATAAATCCCACTTTATTGTAGTGAATGATTTTGTTAATCTACTGTTGGATTTGGTTTGCCAATATTTTGTTGAGGATTTTTGCATCGATATCCATCAGAAATTTCGAACTGTAGTTTTCTTTTTTTTAGTGTCTTTACCTGGTTTTGATATCAGGGTGATGCTGATAGAATGAATTGGAAGCTTTCTTTGCTCTTCATTTTTTTTTTTGAAGAGATTGAGAATAATAGATATTAACTGTCTTTTAAATGTTTGGTAGAATTCACCTGTGAAGCCATCTGGTCCTGGACTTTTGTTTGTTGGGAGTTGTTTTTACTGTTGTTGTTTAAATTACTGATTCAATTTCATTGCTAGTAATTGAGCTATTCAAATTTTCTATTTCTTCCTGATTTAGTTTTGGGAGGCTATATGTTTCTAGGAGTTTATCTATTTCTTCTATTGTTATTTCTCCTTTTCATCCCCCCCCCGCCCCTTTCTCTTTGATGAGTTTGGCTAAATGTTTACCAATTTTGTTGATCTTTTAAAAGAACAAGCTCCTGGTATCATTTGACCTGTTCTACTGTTATTTTACTCTATTTCACTCATTTCTACCTTCATCTTTATTATTTCCTTCCTTTTAATGGCTTTGACCTTTGTTTGTTCTTTTTTTCCTAGCTCCTTTTGGTATGAGATTAGGTTGCTTATTTGAGATTTTTCTTGCTTCTTGAGGTAGGCCTGTATTGCTATACTTTTTTCTCTTAAAACAGCTTTTGCTGCATCCCAAAGATTTTGACTGTTGTATTTTCATTTTCATTTGTATCCATGTATTTTTTTTTTATTTCTTGGTTGACCCATTCATTGTTTAGTAGCATTGTTTAACCTCCATGTATTTGTATTCTTTCCAGATTTTTTCTTGTGTTTGATTTCTAGTTTCATGCCACTGTGGTCAGAAAAGATGCTTGATATGATTGTGAATATTCTAGAGAATATTCCAGTGTACTTAAAAAGTGCATAATTTGCTGTTTTGGGATGGAATGTTCTGAATATATCTGTTAGATCCACCTGGTCCCATGTATCATTCAAATCCACTGTTTCCTTATTTATTTTTTGTCTGGATGATCTATCCATTGATGCAAGTGGGGTACTAAAGCCCCCTACTGTTACTCTAGTACTACCAATTTCATTCTTTATGTCTATAATTTTTGATTTAGGTGTTTGGGTGCTCCCATGTTGGTGCCTAAATATTTACAATAGTTATATCTTCTTATTGAAAAAAAATCACCATTCTGTAATATTATTGGAAATTATATGTGTGCATATATTGGTTAATAATGGAACTGTAAGCTTTTGGAAAACAAAGTCCATGTTATTTATTTCTCCCATGGATTTTATTATAATAACCCAGTAAAGATTTATTAAATAAAAGAATTGACTGGATTATGGAACTAAGAGGTTGTTTGAGCTACCTGTCCACCAAATAATAAAAATAATATTACTACTAATAATAATATTAAGAAAATGGTAATATGGTTTCTGAGGCTGATGATTTACTTCTTTGAAACATGCTAATGAGGCCAATAGTGAGGATTTAATCCTGTCAGCTTTTTCTTTCTTCCATGGATACAGACATTGACCCAGACCATTTTTTTTTAAAGATTTTATTTATTTATTTGAGACAGAGAGAATGAGAGACAGAGAGCATGAGAGGGAGGAGGGTCAGAGGGAGAAGCAGACTCCCTGCCGAGCAGGGAGCCCGATGCGGGACTCGACCCGGGACTCCAGGATCATGACCTGAGCCGAAGGCAGTTGCTTAACCAACTGAGCCACCCAGGCGCCCGACCCAGACCATTTTTTTTAAAGATTTTATTTATTTATTTGACAGAGAGAGACACAGTGAGAGAGGGAACATAAGCAGGGGGAGTGGAAGAGGGAGAAGCAGGCTTCCCGTGGAGCAGGGAGCCCCATGCAGGGTTCGATCCCAGGGCCCTGGGATCATAACCTGAGCCGAAGGCAGACGCTTAATGACCGAGCCACCCAGGCACCCCGACCCAGACCATTTTTATACTTTCAACAAGGACCCTGTGAAAGAATATGGATCAGTTACTGCAAATCCATCATCATTCTTAAAAGAAAATAAAGTACATGCTTTCCTGGTAGTGGGTCAGAAAATGTCATCTTTGCATTGGAAAGTCAGCAATATTTTTATGGTTGACCTCATAAATCATGTTACATGTAAATTCAACTTGTGTTGTAACTTTATTATTCTTTCTTGTCTTACCAGATAAGGAAGTAGCTTTTAATATAAATACCAAAACATATACCAAAAGATATTATTAAGGAGATTTCTTTGTTTTAAATCTTCTTCTTACTAGCAGTAAGGCTTATCTTCTGCTTCTCACCTTGAAACATTAGGTCAAGGAACCCATTATTTTATATACAGTGATTTATTTAAATAGAACATGAGGAAATTTAAGTTAGTGTAGTCTTTCATTAAATTAAAAGCCAAAATAAAAAATCCAAACCTAAAAACTAGTTTTGTGTTTTGTATACTGGGGAAAAACCAGAAATATGTATTAATAATATGTCACAAAAATTTTGTAGTAGTATTAGAATTGAAGGACCAGGCTTAACACTAATTTTCAAAATGTCACTCAGTATAAAATCCAATTTTTAAAAGTATTTTTCCATTTTAATATATATATATAAAATATGTTTTAGTAAGTACATTCTATTCCTTATAATGACTTATAATAATAATTTTATAGAGTAGGTATTGAATAATGGGACATGCAGATTAGCTCTTTAAAACCTATTATTGTGGTGTATAATTATGTAGAAATAAAGTGCATACAAAATATTCTAAAGATGTTACAAAATTTGCTAAGCTTTCTCACAATAAAGAAAATAGATAACAAACCTGTTTAGGAAAAGTATCTAAACAATATTAAATTATTAGAAAATAGTTACTGTTTATATAAAACCAAATACTAAATTATGTGGTAAAAATTACTTGTGGGCAAAATTGAGAGAGGGAGAGATAATGCTTAATAGGAAAAATTGGCTTACTCACAGATAAGGGATGAAATGGGTGATAACGTGCAAATGAGAAGACCTGAATTCTAAGTTTATCCTCTACTTATACATTATGTGACCTTGAACAAATTACTTAACTTTCTTAGGCCACTAATGGAGATAACACTAGTTTTGTATACTTTGCATAATTTTGTGGAAAAAAACTATAATAAAAATAATATAAAAAGCTCATTTGCAAGTAGAATATAGTATTAAAATGGATGGTAGTACTTTTACCTTTTATACTACATTGACACTTAGAATTTGAATATAAGTAACTATAACTACACCTTTTACTTGAATTTCAGAAAAATCTATAGGTTAATTTGTCACATTAACACATTGCTCCTATATAGAAAAAGATTTAGAATTCATATTTGTCTTGTTTCCTATTATAAGGAATTATTTATAATTTGTCTCAATATCAATGTTATAAATTTAGAAATTTAGTGATACATTTAATCATAAAAAGAAATTCTGAAATATTTTTGAAAAATAATTGTTTATTTGTAATATTGAAAAATTATTTAAAATAGTCATTTGAATTAGTACAAATTTTCTTAACTTTGACTAGCTCTTACAGTCTTATGATATTTTTACTGAATTTGTATCACTCTGGTGTTTTTAAAGCAGGGGAGACATGGGGATTTCAGACCTTATACAAGCAACTGAATGCTCAATTAAACATTCCACTCTTTCTTTCTTGCTTCAGTTTATGTTGAGGCATAAAGAAAAAAACAAACAAACAAACAAAAACAGTGCTGCAATGTTATGGCCAAAGACGTGTGACAGATTCTTGAGGAGGATAAAGAAAAGACAAGAGAGTGATATAAGGAGAGAATTTTTGAAGAGGATTCCTTTGGAGAGAATTGTGCTATGACTTCCTCCTTCTTATTAAGTTGGAAGGAGAAAAAATTCTGCCCTTAACCTTAAGCCTAATGATAAGGATTTCAGTGAGATTCCTTTGAGAGTTTGAAGTGTGTCCTTGGTAATTGGACTTAGTAGGCCGGTGCTTTAGGCAGGACCAAGAAAGGTACTAGAGTCAATGGAATAAACCATTTTGTCTTATTTTATTTATTTATTTATTTTTATTTATTTATTTATTTATTTATTTATTTATTTATTTATTTATTTAGTGTGGAAAGAACCTATACTTGTTTTTCATGAGTCAATGTGCTATAATGTTGTTGCACAATGCCTTCCCAGGAAGCAGACTCTGGAACACAGATTAGCTTATGAAAAATATTTTAGTGACTACAATGGGGATCATCACTGTGGAAGGGAGGGTTAAGTGAGAAGTTGAGCTACAAAGCTGAATGGCTCTTTAGAGTTTACCTGAGTCAGTACAAGTAGACAGGTCCTTTATATCCACGTGTTATTCAGCCTGTGGACACTAGATGCCCATGGAAGGAAGTGTGACCACAGGTGAGATATTCCCAAAGAGGGATGATAGCTGAGATTAACCCTCCTACTAAATGGGGAATTAAGTCCTTCTTTCCTCAGGGGGAATCTGGACAGTGCATCACAGCATCCATTACAAATCCCAAGTTCCATATGAGGAACCCACAGAGTGAATGTCAGCCCAGAATCTTCTGCCTTCCAATGTGAAGAGACTCTGGCAGTAGGTGTAATGGGGTGTGTCATTGGGGCACAAGCCAAAGTTGTACTTGAAGTAACCAGCTGAAGGAAGAGCACTGCCTTTGCCAAGGAAATTATATCAAGAGACCTAAGAGGGGATTTTTCTTGAGCAGCACTGTCCATTAGAAATACAATGTGGACATTCCTGCTGTGTTCCTGACCTTAGGGGAAAAGCTCTCAGTTTTTCCCCATTGGGAATGATATTCCCTGTGGGGTTTTCGTAGATGGCTTTTATGATATTGAGGTATGTACCCTCTATCCCTACACTCTGAAGAGTTTTAATCAGGAAACGATGCTGTACTTTGTCAAGTGCTTTTTCTGCATCTGTTGAGAGGATCATATGGTTCTTGTTCTTTCTTTTATTAATGTATTGTATCACATTGACTGATTTGCGGATGTTGAACCAACCTTGCAGCACAGGAATAAATCCCACTGGTCGTGGTGAATAATCATTTTAATGTACTGTTGGATCCTATTGGCTAGTATTTTGGTGAGAATTTTTGCATCCATGTTCATCAGGGATATTGGTCTGTAATTCTCCTTTTTGATGGGGTCTTCATCTGATTTTGGGATCAAGGTAATGCTGGCCTCATAAAATGAGTTTGGAAGTTTTCCTTCCATTTCTATTTTTTGGAACAGTTTCAGAAGAATAGGTATTAATTCTTCTTTAAATATTTGGTAGAATTCCCCCAGAAAGCCATCTGGCTTTCCTTAGTGGTTATTGGTCTGTTCAGGTTTTCTATTTCTTCCTGGTTCAGTTTTGGTAGTTTATACATTTCTAGGAATGCATCCATTTCTTCCAGATTATCTAATTTGCTGGCATAGAGTTGCTCATAATATGTTCTTATAATTGTTTGTATTTCTTCGGTGTTGGTTGTGATCTCCCCTCTTTCATTCATGATTTTATTTATTTGGGTCTTTTCTCTTATTTTTGATAAGTCTGGCCAGGGGTTTATCAATCTTATTAATTCTTTCAAAGAATCAGCTCCTAGTTTTGTTGATCTGTTCTAATGTTCTTTTGGTTTCTACTTCATTGATTTCTCCTCTGATCTTTATTATTTCTCTTCTCCTGCTGGGTTTAGGCTTTATTAAAAAAAAAAAGAAATATGATGTGAACCACATATGTAATTTTAAACTTTCTAGTAGCCATATTTAAGAAATGGAAAAGAAAGAATTGAAATTAATTTTAACATTTAATAATTTAAATTATTTCCCATTTTTCTAAATTAAGATATAACTTAAGATGTTTAATACATTTTTATTCAACATCACAGTCAAAATGGAAAAAAAAAATAGTCAATGACATTCTTCATTTTTAGTAGGTTCCACACCCAACATGGAGCTTGAACTCACAACCTAGAGATCAAGAGTCACATGCTCTACTGACGCACCCCACTAAGCACCCCAATGAGATTCTTTGCATTCTTTTTTCCTACCAAGCCTCAGAAATCAGCATGTATTTTACTCTTATATTAACTACATTTCAAGTGCTCAGTAACTTCAAATTGGACCAATACTATATTGGACAGTTCAGCTCTAGGGAATCTACAGAAATACCCCTTGAAAGAAAAAGTCAGTTTTAAATTTTGGCCAGGGGACACCTGGGTGGCTCAGTTGGTTGATTGTCTGCCTTCAGCTCAGGTCATGATCCCAGAGTCTTGGGATAGAGTCCTGCATCAGGCTCCCTGCTCAGCAGAGAGCCTGCTTCTCCTTCTCCCTCTGCCTGCCAGTCCACCTGCTTATGGTCTCTCTCTATCAAATAAATAAATAAAATTTAAAATAAATAAATAAAATTTAAAATAAATAAATAAATAAATAAATAAATAAATAAATTTCTGCCAGACCTAGAGATTGCCAATCCATTACATGATAGTGACAATCAAATCAGAATGATTCTATACCTCTTACCTCTCCCCACTCCTACCTTGAAAGTGTCAAAAATATTAACACCCCCAACTTGGGAGCACCCAAATATTAACAACTAATAACAAACATAAAGGAACTCATCGATAGTAATAGAGGACTTTAACACTCCACTTACTTCATAGACAGATCACCTAAGCAGAAAATCAACAAGCAAACAATGGTTTTGAATGATACACTGGACCAGACAGACTTAACAGATATATTCAGAACATTTCATCCACAAGCAGCAGAATACACATTCTTTTCAAGTGCACATGGGACATTTTCCACAATAAATCACATACTAGGTCATAAATCAGGCCTCGACAAGTACAAAAATACTGAGATCATACCATTCGTATTCTTAGACCACACACTATGCAACTTGAAGTCAACCATAAGAAAAAAATTGGAAAGACCACAAAAACATGGAGATGAACATCCTACTAAAGAATGAATGGCTCAACCAGGAAATTAAAGAAGAAATGAAAAAAAAAATACATCGAAGCAAATGAAAATGAAAAGACTATGGTCCAAAACCTTTGGAATGCAGCAAAGGCAGTCCTAAGAGGCTTAGCTCAAGAAGCAAGAACAGTGTCAAAAATATAACCTAACCTTACACCTAAAGGAGCTAGAAAAAGAACATCAAATGGAACCTAAAGGTAGAAGAAGGGAAATAATAAAGATTAGCGCAGAAATAGATGATATAGAAACAAAAAAACAGTGGAACAGATCAATGAAACCAGGAGCTGGTTTTTTGAAAGAATTAATAAAACTGACAAACCTCTAGCCCAACTTATCAAAAAGAAAAGAAAAAGGACCCAAATAAATAAAACAATGAATGAAAGAGGAAAGATCACAACCAACAGCACAGAAATACAAACGATTTTAATAGAATATTATGAAACATTATATGCCAACAAATTGGACAACCTGGAAGAAATGGATAAATTCCTAGATACATATAAATTACCAAAATTGAAACAGGAAGAAATAGAAAACTTGAACAGACTGATAACCAGCAAAGAAATTCAATCAGTAATCAAAAATCTCTCAACAAACAAAAGTCCAGGGCCAGATGGCTTCCTAGGGGATTTCTACCAGACATTAAAGAAGAGTTAATACCTATTCTTTTCAAACTGGTCCAAAAAAAAGAAATGGAAGTGAAACTTCCAAACTCATTCTGTGAGACCAGCATTACCTTGATAAAAAAGAGAACTAAAGGCCAATATCCCTAATGAATATAAATGCAAAAATTCTCAACAAAGTACTAGCAAACTAAATCCAACAGTACACTTTTTTATATATATTCAAGTAAAAGGGATGCCTGGGTGGCTCAGTAAGTTAACTGTCTGCCTTGGGCTCAGATCATGATCCCAGGGTCCTAGGATCCAGTCCTGCATCAGGCTTCTTACTCAGCAGGGAGGCCTGCTTCTCCCTCTACCTGCCACTTCTGCTTGTGAGCTCTCTCTGACAAATAAATAAATAAAATCTTTAAAATATACATATATATTCAAGTAAAAATATATGTAAAAATAGTTTTAAAAATATACTTGATATATAAATGTGTGTTGATATATTTAATATTCACCTGTATATATTTGATATTTATATCTCATCAATCTATATCAATATATAAATATATTTGAATATATACTATAATATAAATAATACATATTTTCCTATCTGAATGCAGAGACCAAACATTGACACCACAAAACCACTCCCTAATTATAGTCTCTCTAGTCCTATCACAAAAGTGACTTAATCAGAGTCCCCACATCCATTTTACCTCCTTCAAATTTATTTTTTAAATTAAAGAAAGAAAATGTTTTAAAGTAGAAAACTTAAGGAGTGCCTGGGTGGCTCAGTCGTTTGGCTGTTTGACTCAATTTTGGCTCAGGTCATGATCTCAGGGCCCTGAGATCAATCCCCACATCGGGCTCCACACTAAGTGCTGAGCATGGAGCCTACTTAAGATTCTCGTCCTCTCCCTCTGCCCCTCCCCCATTTCCACACATTTGGGCTCTCTAAATAAATAAATAAATAAAGTAGAAAACTTAGATCCTTATCTCAAAACCATGTGATTGTCTTCCCAGTTTCCCTTAAATTCAAAAATTCTTAAATTGACCATCATAACCCTGAATATTCCTCATTGCCATCTGCATCTCCAGCTTTATCATGAATCAAACTATCCTTTTGTCCATATATTCCAGCCATGATAATTTTCTTTCAGTTCCTCAAATGCACTCTAGTCTCTTTTACAATATCGGCTCTTCGCATGTGCTATTTCCCCATAAAGTTAATATACTAGTTAATTTCTTTGTTTTATTTTACTTTCCAATAAGATATTTTCTTTGTATGAAAATGAAATTTCTGAACCTATAGGACAAGCTAGGTTCAATAGCCAAGTATGTTTATAACATTTTATGTTATAGTTATTTATATGCCAACTTACCATATAGATTATAAGCTTCGTGAAGACAGAGACCAAAATATCTTGATAAGATATAGATCTCGTGCACTTATAATGTAAAAATTGTTTATTAAATTAATAAAGGGATAATTTTATGTTGGTTTTATTTTTGTTTCTCCCATAATATCAATTATAAATGCTTTCATGTGACTATGTGATAATAAATGTACATATGTATTAATTTAATATATTATTTAATATACACATTAATTCATAACACATTCATTAAACAGTACACTAAAAGAATCATTCACTATGATAATGTGGGATTTATTCCTGGGTTATAAGGGTGGTTTAATATTCACAAATCAATCAACATGATACACCACATTAATGAAAGAAAGGATAAGAACCATATAATCCTCTCAGTAGATGCTGGAGAACCATTTGACAAAGTACAGCATCCATTCTTGATAAAAACCCTCAATGAAGTAGGGATAAAGGGAGCATACATCAACATCATAAAGGCCATATAAGAAAATTCCACAGGTAATATCATCCTCAGTGGGGAAAAACTAAGAGCTTTTCCTCTAAGGTCAGGAATAAGACAGGGTTGTCCACTCTTACCACTGTTATTTAACATAGTACTAGAAGTCCTAGCTTCAGCAGTCAACAACAAAAAGAAATAAAAGGCATCTAAATGGTCAAGGAAGAACTTAAACTTTCACAATTTGCAGACAACATGATACTCTATGTAGAAAACTTGGAAGAGTCCAAAAAAAATTGCTAGAAAACTTGGAAGATTCCACCAAAAAATTCTAGAGCTGATACACGAATTCAGTAAAGTCACAGCATACAAAATCAACGTACAGAAATCTGTTACATTTCTATATACCAATAATGAAGCAGCAGAAAGAGAAATCAAGGAATCTACCCCATTTACAATTGCACCAAAAACCATAAGATATCTAAGAATAAACCTTACCAAAGAGGTAAAAGATCTGTACTCTAAAAACCTTAAAATTACTTACGAAAGAAATTGAAGATGACATAAGGAAATGGAAAAATGTTCCATGCTCATGGATTGGAAGAACAAATATTGTTAAAATGTCTTACTGCCCAAAGCAATCTACACATTTAATGCAATCCCTATTAAAATACCACCAATGTTTTTCACAGAGCTAGAACAAACAATCCTAAAATTTGTATGCAACCACAAAAGACCCCAAATAGCCAAAGGAATCTTGAAAAAGGAGAGCAAAGCTGGAGGCATTACAATTCCGGACTTCAAGCTGTATTACAAAGCTGTAATCATCAAGACAGTATGGTACTGACATAAAAACAGACACATAGATCAATAAAACAGAAGAGAAAACCCAGAAATGGACCCACAACAATATGGTCAACCAATCTTTGACAAAGCAGGAAAGAATACCCAATGGAAAAGATACAGTCTCTTCAACAAATGGTGTTGGGAATACTAGACAGCAACATGTGAAAGAATGAAACTGGGCTACTTTCTTACATGATACCCAAAAATAATTTCAAAATGGATGAAAGACCTAAATGTAAGAAAGGAAACCATCAAAATCCTAGAGAAGAACACAGGTAGTAACCTCTTTGACTTCAGCTGTAACAACTTCTTACTAGAGACATCTCCAGAGGCAAGGGAAACAAAAATAAAAATGAACTATTGGGACTTCATAGAAATAAAAACTTCTGCACAGAGAAGGAAACAATCAGCAAAACTAAAAGGCAACCAATGGAATGGGAGAAGATATTTGCAAATGACATATCTGATAAAAGGTTAGTATCCAAAATCTATAAATAACTTATCAAATTCAACACCCCAAAAACACATAGTCCAGTTAAGAAATGGGCAGAAGACATGAATAGACATTTTTCCAAAGAAGACATACACATGGCTAACAGACACATGAGAAGATGCTCAACATCATCAGGGAAATACAAATCAAAACTACAATGAGATACCACCTGACACCTGTCAGAATGGCTAAAACTAAGAGCACAGGAAACAACAGATGTTGACGAGGATGCAGAGAAAGGGGAACCCTCTAACACTGTTAGTGGGAATGCAAACTGGTGCAGCCACTCTGGAAAACAGTGTGGAGGTTCCTCAAAAAGTTAAAAATAAACTACCCTACATACTAGCAATTGAACTACTGGGTGTTTACTCAAAGGATTCAAAAATACTGATTCAAAGGGACATGTGCACCACAATGTTTATAGCAGCATTATCAGCCTAATTATGGAAAGAGCCCAGATGTCCACTGACTGATCTATAGATAAAGAAGATGTGATATATAGATATATAGATATATATATATATGTATTATACATATATATATAATGGAATATTACTTAGCCATAAAAAGGAATGAAATCTTGCCATTTTTAATGACATGGATGGAGCTAGAGAGTATTATGCTAAGCAAAGTAATTCAGTCAGAGGAAGATAAATACCATGTGATTTCATTTGGAATTTAAGAAACAAAGCAAATGAGCAAATGAGAAAAAAGAGAGAGGCAAACCATAAAAGAGACTCCTAACTATAGATAACAAACTGAGGGTTGCTGGAGGGACGGTGGCAGGGGAATGGATTAAATGGATGATGGGTATTAAAGAGGGCACTTGTTGTGATGAGCACTGGTGTTGTATGTAAGTGATGAATCACTAAATTCTACACCTGAAACTACTATTACACCATGTTAACTAACTGGAGTTTAAATAAAAACATGAAACTAATATATATATATTATATATATAATATATAATATATATATATATATATGGAGTGATTAAAAAAGAACTGACTATATCTTCTTCCTCAAAGATTATCAGCCCTAGCTGTTTAAGCAGAGATGGAATCCTAATTCCTTAAATGAAGATAAAAGTGGTCAATATGGGGGTGCCTGGGTGGCTCAGTCAGTTAAGCGTCTGCCTTCAGCTCAGGTCATGATCCCGGGGTCCTGGGATTAAGCCCCGCATCGGAATCTCTGCTCCTCAGGAAGCCTGCTTCTCCCTCCCTCTCTGCCTGCTGCTCTGCCTGCTTGTGCTCTCTCTCTGTCTGTCAAATAAATAAATCTTAAAAAAAAAAAAGAAAAAAGTGGTCAATATGTTTGAAGGAAATGGAATGTTTAGAACATTGTGAATTGAAACCAGAAACACATCTTAAAATGATCAGTATTTGTTTCAAGTTTTATTGAGGTATAATTGACTTTCAATCAACCGCACACTTATGTAAAGTATACAGTTTATTAAGTTTTAACATCATGAAACCATCACTGCAGTCAAAATAATAAAAATATACATCACTCCCAAAAGTTGTCTCATGTTTCTTTGGTGTCTCTCTTTTCTACCTCTCCCTCCCTTATTGGTCCCAGCCAATTACTCTTCTGCTTTTTGTCACTTTAAATTAGTTTGCATTTTCTAGAGTTTTATATAAATGGTATCACACACTGTTTTAGACTAGTCTTTTTCACTCAATCTGATTATTTTGAGATTTGCCCACGTTGTTGCATTTATTAAGTTTATTCCTTTTTATTGCTAATTAAGTATTCCATTATGTGGATACACCACACTTTATTTACCTATTCATAGATATTCACCTATTCATAGATATTTGGATTGTTTCCATTTTAGGGCTATTACAAATAAAGAAGCTCTGAACATCCATTTACAAGGCACTTGACATATTCTTTATTTTCTCTTGGGAAAATACCTAAGAATGGAAGGGCTTAATCATATGGAAATTTCATATTTGACATTTTAGGAACTCGCCAAACTTTTCTAAAGTATTTGTGCCAATTTACATTCCCATCTATAGTGTGTGAGAATTCTAGTTGCTCCACCTTTTTCATAACACTTGGTATTATAAGTCTTTCTTTTTATGTTCAGTTAGCCACTGTATAGTACATCATTTGTTTTTGATGTAGTGTTCAATGATTGATTAGTTGCGTTTAACACCCAGTGCTCATCACAAACCGTGCCCTCTACATTATCAGCCTTTTAAATGTTATCTATTCCAGGAGTACCTTGGTGGCTCAGTAGGTTAAGTGTCTGACTTTGGCTCAGGTCATGATCTCAGGGTCCTGGGATGGAGCCCCACATAGAGCCTTGCATAGGGCTCCACACTCAGCAGGGAGTCTCCTTGTCCCTCTGCCCTTCCCCCTACTTGTGCTTTCCCTCGCTCTCTCTCTTGTCTCTTTCTCTCTCAAATAAATAAATAAAATCTTTAATAAATAAATAAATAAATAAATAAATAAATAAATAAATAAATGTTATTTATTCTAATAAGCTTATAGTGGTATTTTGTTGTTTTAACTTTCATTTCCCTAATGACAAATGTTGTTGAGGATCTTCTCATGATATATCTTTCATATATCTTCTTTGTCATAGTGTTTTTCATGACTTTATATGCCATCTGCATATCTGCATTGGTAAAATGTCTGTTCAATCTTTTGCCCATTTCTTTTTTGAATTGAATTCCTTGTTTTCTTGTTGAGTTTTGAGAGTTCCTTATGTTTTCTAGATACTAATCCTTTTTCAGATATATGATTTACAAATATTGTCTCTCTCTGTAGCTCGTCTTTTCACTCTTTTATCAGTGCGTCTTGGAGAGTAGAAGTTTTTAATTGTGATAGAGTTCAAATTATCATTTTGATATTTCATTGATCCTGGTTTTCATATTATATCTAAGAAATCTTTGCCTAAGTCAAAGTCACAATGATTTTTTTTTTCTAAAAGTTCTATAGTTTTACTTTTACACTTAAACCATCATCCACTTTGAGTTAATCTTTGTATATGGTATTAATATGAATTGAAGCTTATTTTTTTCTCTCACCTCATTTGTTCCTGTCTCTCAAATGTTACTGTCCGTTATTGCCTGATACTCAGTGTCTTTAAAACCATTTTTTAATATATTTTTCCCAGTTGTTTGTTTGTTTCAAGTAGGAAGGTAAATTTTGTTTCTATTAACTCCATCTGACCAAAAACAACTGTCACAAAGTTCACTTTTTATTAATGAACATTGACTGCATTTTGTGACTTAAGGTGACTTTCTGTTATTTAAAAGTGAGCTGAGGGGCGCCTGGGTGGCTCAGTCATTAAATCTCTGCCTTCGGCTCAGGTCATGATCCCAGAGTCCTGGGATCGAGCCCCACATCGGGCTCCCTGCTCCACAGGAGGCCTGCTTCTCCCTCTCCCACTCCCTCTGCTTGTGTTCCCTCTCTCACTGTGTCTTTCTCTGTCAAATAAATAAATAAAATCTTTGAAAAAAATAAATAAAAGTGAGCTGAAAACTTTAAGAACTTGCATGAGTTTTTATTCAAAGATAGGAGAAGGAACACCCCACTAAAGAATTTAATGAGATAGTGGAAGACAAATGTAAATATGTGCCCTCACTCCTCTGTGTTACATGTAGGAGTTACATAATCTTTAAAACTAGATCGCTTATTGTTTACATACTTTTAAAAGCAGTTGATATTTGAGGCAATGATTAATTAGTATTTGAAAATGAGATGTTTCCCATCACGATTCTCATAAGTAATGGAAATCCTAAAAATGGTCTTCCAAATCCCTCTGTGTATTTGGGAAGTCTCAAGAATTCTTCCAGCTACTCATGCCAACATTGGGGAAACTAGAAACATGTTCTAAATATTGTTCAATACAATCAAAATTGACATTTACTTCTTTGAAAATATATAATGTTAAAGAACATCCAAATTCTGATTGCAAATGGCATTTCCAAATTTCAGTTTGTTATAAGACAGCCTATTTGTCCTGAAATTCTCCTACTTCTCAAGCCCTTTCTTTTGTTGAGGCTTCTTCACACTTTGTTAATTTCTCCCATACTCAAATCACAGATTTACATCTATTTCTAAAAGGCTATGTGAAGACCATTTTGAAAGAAATCCACTTTATCTCTGTCAGTCAAAGATTAACCTACTTTTATTCATTCAGCTCATCAACAAATTATGAGAAAAGCGAGAGACTAGATCCCCTTGGTTCATAGGCCCAAGATGAATTGGATGAGTGTATGTCAGTGTTGGGCACTGATATCGAGGGATAGTCCACATTATTGTACTTAAAATCAACTCTCTCTCTCTTTTTAATCATTTGACAGTCTCTGAAAAATTTTCAGGTGAACTGGATGTCTTACTGGTTGACATACATATTAAATTAAATCTGAGTTGAAATTTAGCATGTGAAGCTTTGTGTCCTGGAAAATGTGTTTCTAGAGTTGTCCTACCATGTAAATTTTATTTGTAGCAAATAAGGAGATCACGGGGAATAACTTCCAAAGTCTTGACTTCCCAAGAAAGGGTGAATGAATACCTTTTGTTTAGGGTTAGGATGAATATTTAGATAGGGAAGCATTGTCATCCTATGTAGAAATGGGCATAAGTCATGCATGAGCCTTAAGGAAACATGCCTGTTCATACTTTGTTATATAAATGAGTCTGGTGCTCCTCCTTGGGTGGAAAAGTTAGTATTATAATGAGGTAAAGGTAATTATTGGTCATTCCAGAGGTCACCCCATGGTCTGTGTAGGTGCCAGTCGGGGGTTAAGCTCAAACTGGTCTGGGTGGCCTGGGATGGCTGGAGGTCTTGTCAGGACAGTCGCTATTCCCTGAAGAGTGATTTCAGGCTTCATTTACCTGCATTAAGAAGTAAACCAGAAAGAAGCGCTTAACAAAAAGTGTAGGACAAAGTTCTGTCAGTACAAGCAGGTGGACAGTAAAGGTCAGGTGTTGGGGTCTAGCTGGTGACAGTGTTGTCAGAGTTGTATATCCCTAAATCATCATGGTATTCATTGCAATTTGTTCTGAATTGTGATTTCTGTAATAGCATGCCTGTGTAATACTAAAAATAGGGGTTTGTTATTTTTTTTAAGATTTATTTATTTATTTGAGAGAGCGAGAATGAGAGAGAGAGAGAGAGAGTATATGAGAGGGGGGAGGGTTAGAGGGAGAAGCAGTCTCCTCACGGAGCAGGGAGCCTGATGCGGGACTCGATCCAGGGACTCCAGGATCATGACCTGAGCTGAAGGCAGTCGCTTAACCAACTGAGCCACCCAGGCGCCCCGGGGTTTGTTATTTTTAACTGCATTCTTTCCCAAATGTCTTAGAAAAACACAGAAAATCTGTTAATCTGTGTATCTCCAAAATACTATTTAGAATTTTGTACCCAGAGAAACCCAGGAGTGTGTAATGTTTAAAACATACGAATAATATCTGTAGCATGAAAGTATGTTAATGATAAAAATAATATTCATTTTAAGGTGATCTCTGAAATGTATATCATAAAACTTAAAACACCATAGGAGAAAATTAGAAACCATTCATTTAACCATTATCTTCAATTAATGGAAAGTAAAAGGTAAAGTTTCATGTGCTTAATCCTATGACCTGACTGTCCATACTTTAATATTGAGATACCTTATGTAGGTCCAAATCAGTAAATTAAATTGTAAAGTCAGAATATCAATTTTTAATTCCTTCTGGGATTCCTTTTTCACTTTACTCATTGCAAAAATATGTGAAATAACGCTGAGGTTTTTTAAAAAAGTAGTAAAAGTGAGTGTTTATCTTTTACTTGTTTCAGAATATTTTCCCAATTTTGTCAGTGTTCTAACAACAACAAAAATATTGGTAGATCAATTTTTTTCTAAAAGAGGAAATGATCTTATGAGAAAGAAACCCTACAGCATGCTCCGGGAACCCCACCACAGCATACTAGAGAACATAATATATGTGACTTTGACTCACTTAAGAGATGAAAAGAAATACCAACAGTAATGTTTCATAAGGTGATTACATCAAATAAGGCTACCCAAAGGAACTGAGCTACCAGTATGCCTTCAACATGGTTTTGAGACTCCTTGTCTCTTAAAGTTCTCAGACTTACGGGATCATAACAATTGTAAGGGGGAAAATGACCAGTTTCTAACAGTAGCCTACATAAAGCAGAATCTTTAGTTTATTTATGCCCTTGTTTATTTATGCCCTTGTGTCTAACTACTTGGTATTGCAGTAGAGAATCCTTGAAACCAATGGCAGCCTTCGATTTTTTTTTCTAAATTACCTTAATTGTTCTGCTCCTTTTCTTAACATACTCTACCTTTACCTTGGTTATGCCATCATCTGAAGCCTTGCTACTCAAAATGTGCCTGCCGACCACCAGCATTAGTATCACCAGGGAGCTTGTTAAAAATGTATAATCAGGGGGGAAAAGAAAGTAGAACCTGAAGTGCCTGGCTGGCTCAGTCAGCACAGCATGCAACTCTTGATCTTGGGGTTGTAAGTTCCTTGGGCATAGGGCCTACTCAAAAAAAGAATGCAGAATCTTCAGACTTCCTGAATTAAAATCTGCATTTTAACAAAATCACCAGTTGATTCCTATGCACATTAAAGTGTGAGAAACACTAGTCTAAAAGACCTTATCCTTAGTCTCTGGGAAACAAACTCCTTCTGGTAACATGTAAGATGTGACATTTTCTTGTGACTTTCCCCTCTTCCACTTATGTCCAGTAAATTTCTTCTGTGTTTAGAATATCATTTTATCCTTTTAGGCACTACTGATTCAGGCAAAATTTCAAATTAGGTAAAGTTTATGTTACTCTCCAAATATCAACTTCATCAAATTCATAGCTGATGTTACTTGGAAGTGCATGAAGTTGTGGTTAAGAACCTTGTATATCTTGCTCACCTCTGATTTCCATCACCCCAAACAGTATTTTCTATGGAATTAAGTACTTCACTATTATTTGCTAAATAAATAAATGAATAAATCCCCTTTTCTTATGTTCTTTTTATTCCATCAGGTAATTAACTAAGTATATTTAATTAATTAAATATACTAAGCACATACTATGTTCCAATCATTTGCATAAGTGCTAGTTATAAAGATGAAAAAAATTCAGTCTCAGCTTCCAGGACATTCATGATCTAGAGAAGAAACACATGAATAATGATGTATTATGAGTAGGCTTTTATAGGAGAGGAGGTCATTGTAGGCTGAGAAACATGTACAAAGACTGGTGAAAGAACCTGATATGTTACAGAAATGATAATACTCACTGTGGTTTAAGCATGGCTTTACCCACTTTGAATTATTCTAATAGCAGAAGAAGATCATGGATATAAATAGAAGCTTAGAAAGATAAGAAAATGCATCGATTTACACATTACTAGAAGGACTGTCTTGGAAACATTTTAGATAATGCAACTCAAATTTGAATGTGCATATAAGTAACCTGGGAATTTTGTTAAATGGTGAGAGATTGCTCAAGCATAGTCTGTGAGATTGTTTCATGATCTTTGGAGATTGCTGGACTCTTCCATTCACCCCACCTGAATACAAATGAAACAAATGAACAAACAAGCAAAAAACCATGCAATCAAACAAAAAAAAAATGAATTTAAAAAGCCATTGTGAAAGAAAAAAAAATGCACCAAACAATTAAGGATATGATTTCATTCTGGCTCTTGAAAAAGGGAGAATGTTTCTCAATGAGGAATGTCTCAAAAAAAGAAGACAACTAGGGGTTTCATAAAATGATGATGTGACTGAGGAAGAGTGGAGGTGGGTTTTATCTTAGAGTGTGTGTGGGAAGGGTGGTCTTTTGCAGTGTCTCTGAACACAAATGATTGGGAGGATATCTTAACTTTTTCTGTTTTCCAAGCATAGATCTCAGGCAAAGGTCAACATTGTCACCACAATTTTCTTTTCTTTGATGGACCTATATGAGTAAGATTTAATCTTATTTTTTTCCAATTCTGTAAAAATTTGTGTTACTGGTATACACATTTCAGCTAAAGCATTAGTAGGAAGACAAATCAGAATACCTAAATCCAGATAAAATTGAGAATGAATCAAAATATCTACTATAACTATAAGACTTTATATTTTAGAATATAAAAAGCTTGTTAAACCAAAATAAGTCTTTAATTTTTAGACTATTAGGCAGTTTAAAAACAGTAAATAATTATAATTAGTATGGTGAGCATTTTTTGGTTCAAGATTAACTTTCTAACGCTCTGAGATCATGTATTGCCCAATTAAGGCATTACATAAGTTTGACTTGTGTCTGATATTTAGTTTAATAAGACCAAAAGGGAGAATAGCGTTTGCATATGGTTGGTGCTCCATAACTGTTTGCTAATAATGACTATAATGATTTACAATTTAACTCAAATAATATTACTAGATATTTATATTCTTTCAAGTTGCATTTCAAATTCATATCCAAAATCTATTTCTTAGAGATGAGTAGGCATATCCATTTAGAAAGGACTAAATCAATGGTTCTTGACAGGGGGCAATTTTGCTCTCCAAGGGATGTTTGGCAATATCTGAAAACATTATTGATTGTTACTACAGGACTTGGGGGGTGCTACTGGCATCTAGTGGGTAGAGGCTAAAGATGCTGCTAAATATCTTGCAATATACAGAACAGCCTCTCAAAATTGTTATTTGGTCCAATATATCAATAGCATTGAGGTTGTGAACCTCTGGACTAAATAAGTTTTATATGGATGGAGTGAATATGTGCTCATTAGTATAGATACCTAGATAGTGTGTATCAATGTGTGTATTTGTGATTCTCTGGAAATTTTTCTTTACTTTCTTTCCTTTAACTGGCTAAAAAAGTTATGATATTGTTTGCCTATTATTCTCTAATGAAGTAAATATTCTCTAGTTGTAATTAGAATAGGCAAAGAAATGACTTTCATTTTGATATTGGATCTCCAGTCCCAAATAACAACAAAAAAGTGATGATAGAATAAAGCTAACACAGTACAAAGTTAAATCCTAAAGTTCTAGAACATTATTATGTTTGAGTCTTTGACCCCCTGTCAGTGTTGAAAGAATCAAAGAAAAGAGAAAAATACTTTGAAAGTTATGTCTTTAAAATATTTCTCAGAAATATTTTTTCCCTTGGCACATTTGTGCAAGAGAGGGTTTGTTCTGCTCTTAACTTAGAGATTCACAGACATAGACATGTAACTACCTGAAGAGAACATTCCAACTTAAATGGGGGAGTGGGGTGATACTAAATATCTACCACAGGAAGTGATCAAAGAAGGGTAGTCAAAGAAAATGTAGTGAGTGAAGTTGGAGGCAGCTGAAAGAAAAATTAGAATGGTTAGATTCTAGTATCTGACATATTTTGGATTATAACAAGAGAGATTTCAGAAGTTGTAGTCACCCACATCAGAGCATTTATAAAGACAAAACAAGCAAAGCAGAGCTACTGGAAATTGTCCATTATCTGAAATTTAAGCAAGAACAAAGAGAAAAGATGACAATATGAGGAAATAATTGCTACTATGTGTGCATATGTACATGTATAAGTTGATTTATTTAGTCCTTTCTGAATTATAATTTATAAGACATATTGACATTTGGAATTCATAAACCATCTCTGCATCCAGGCAGTTTTTTCTAAATTTAAACTTCCTTCCCCCACATATTTTTTCATTTCTTTTTTTTTTCTTTTCTTCTTTTCCCCCTCCCATATTGTCCTTAGCTCTTTTTAAAAATACTTGGACTGTGTACAGTTACTGTAAGATTGATCCTTTCATGGGACTCTGACTTTTTGTAGAACTGGGTTTAACAAAGACAAGGTTATTAGGTTGACTTAATAGAGAGAAATCACTTTACCATCAACCACTAAATTTAACTTTAAGTCTACTTCATCCTATTCTCATCTTCCCACTTAGCATTGATATCCCCATCTGTGAAACCTGTGGTCTACCTAAACATTAGGTGAAAGACCCAGTAAGTTAATAAATGAGTGAAATAATCTTCATGGGGACTGTGGCAAACTCAAGAGTTTGAGACCTGTAAGGAATGAACACTGGACTTCGTAGCTTCTGGCTTTAATTCTCATGTATCATGAAGAGTTACTTCCCAGTGTTGCTACACATTCCAGTTTTTATTGAAGAAGAAGAAGAAGAAGAGGAGGAAGAGAAAAAGAAATTCACATTTTATTTTATTTTTTTACTTTATTATTGTTATTATTATTATTATTTTGGAGAGAGAGAGTGAGTGTGCAAGCAGGCTGGGGAGAGAGGGACAGAGATGGAGAGAGAGAGAGGCTCCATGCTCAGCCCAGACCCTGATGCAAGACTCCAACTCTCAACCCTAAGATCATGACCTGAACCGAAATCAAGAGTCAGATGCTTAACCAACTGAGCCACCCAGGTGCCCCAAGAAATTCACATTTTAAATGAAACCCCCCAGATTGAAATGTTTTCTCTCTCTCTCCTTTTTTTTTTTTTTTGGTTATTTCCTTTTTCTGTTTTCTTTTTGAATATAAGACATCATACATATTAGGGAATACCAGTTTAAAACTTCTGGTCCAGATGGTCAGTGTTCCATATTTTTCAAAAAGGGTACTAAAATATATTAACATTATATTAGAAATCCATTAGAAGTTTATTTAAATAGTTGGTACTGGGGATTGATATGCCCAAAATAGCATTTTTATTAAAGAACCAGAATGTGGTTCTAAGAAACTGTTAAGCCAAGCAAAGAAATCTTGCATAGAATCCCCAAATAGTATTGTTGACTGAGGCAGAGACTTGTGAGATTTTTATCTATGGAAGTTGTACTTCAATATGTCAGCTATGGACTTGGGGAAGGATTTAGGTAAGATATTTGAAGCAATTAGTATATAGAAATGTTGGCCTTTCATTATTATTTTCTGAGCACTGAACTCTCTGACTTTCTAAACATGTTTTTCTACTTTTTGCATGGAAATAGTAGATAAATGCAGTAAGCCAATTCCATAGACCTAAACCAGCCATTTTATAATAGGTTTGCTGTAGAGGTAGTGGTACAGCTTGATGCCTATTATTGTAATATAATTCTTGATACCAACTTGGAGATCATTCTACGTCAGTGGGGGGTGGTGGTATGGGAAGGATCCAGACATCATTAATTTTTTAGCTCTTTAGTTGAGCAGAGAACTATCTAAATGATATTGACTAGAACTCTCCATTAAGGCAGTGGTCATAAGAATCTTTTAAAAACCATGAGGACCAGATAAGGTTAATTAATCCAATCATTCATTTAACAAACATGTATTAAGAGCTTACTCTGTACTAGATGCTTTGCTTGAGGGGAGGGATTATATATAAAGATGAATAAAACATTTTTTGCCCCTCAAATATATAGCATCTATTAATGGAAGTTATCATAAATGGGTAAGTGAAGTTTTTAAAATTGCTTCAGTAGAAATATGCCTATAGTAAAAGGAAAAAGCCAACTTGATCTGGAACTTGATTGAGTTTTAGGAGAAAAAAAAAAATTACACAGGAATTATCCCTTGAGTGAATCTGAACAATTAATAGGTATTTTCAGCCAAAATAGAATGGGATATTGGAAGGGATATAGTCAACATGTGAGAACAATTTGCCCACCTTAGATCATGAAGACTGTCAGTCTGAACATAACTCACAGGTTGATTTTACTCATTAAAATTTAGTACAATAAATACTGTTGAAATTTTTTGTTTTCATTAATGTTATCAAATAATTATAAAATTTTTGTTACAGTTGTCAGAGTAGTTTTCAAACTTTAATGTACATCATAATCATCTGGAAAGCTCGTTAAAACACAGATTCGCTGCCCCCTCCCCCAGTTTCTGATTTGATAGGTCTGGGGTAGTCCCAATAATTTGCATCTTTAAAAAGCCCCAGATGCTGCTGCTGCTGTTAGTGGTCCAGGGACAACACTTTGTGAAACACTGTTTTCCTATAAAGAATAGATTAAGTGTCTGGTGATCTGGTCAGGGCTTAGGGAAACACATTTTTAGTAAAAAATTTCATTTTTTTTGAACCTCCCCACTTGTAAAATAAAGAGGTTGGACTACACAATAGCAAAGACAAAGAAATACAGGCACCCAGATAGGCTAATGATGAGAATCCTTTCAAATTGAAAATATTCTTTAAAAGAGGATGAGTGTCTATGAGAAAAGGGCAAAGAAGTATAACAGAATATTGTATCTTTCCCCTGACCCAAGCAGTTCAGTTCACTCCCTAAGTATTAATACCCAATCAGTAGAACAAAAGCCCAGCCAGACCCACTACCCTTGAATGATAGTTTAGAGATCATCTTTCCTCCCTTTGTTACGATCATACCCTCTCAGAACTGCAAGCTACTTGTTAGTTTCCCAACTTCAGGTCTTGCTCTTCCTGAAAGGAGTTCTTATATTTATATGTATTAATATGCATTTCTTCATCTCAAAAAATTTTCATTGAGATCTTAGTACTCTACAGGGGTTTTCACCTCTTAGCTGTTGGCTTACCCACCTTTTAATTCAGTGTTTCCTAATTCCCAAGCAGCCCTAGCATTCGGTATGCAAACTTGGTAGTAGGGGAACTCAAGTGACTGTAGACTTCAGAGCATATAATGATGGTTGGGCCAGTGGAGGGAGCTGTTGGCTTGAGAATCACTGACCTTTTGGTCTATAGCAGACAGAAGCACATGTCTCACTGCTAGTGAAATGCCTAGTGCTAAACATTTATTTCTCTGAGTTCATATTTTCACTTATGTTGCTTTAAATTTGGAAAGATAATCACCTAATAGCTTTGATTTTGGAAAGATAATTACCTAATATCAAAGGACTGTACCCGCAATGGCCTTCGTGACTAAGTGGAAGGTTGATAGGAGCTGGACTTGAGAAAATACGACCTGTATGATGTGATGAGATTTGCTGAGTGATGTGAACAGTTCCCAACTATATAAGTGAGTTTGAGGGTGCTCAGTCCTAACTCAAATAAGGTATAAATTATGTTTCATAAGAAAAGTACAAAATAGTGCTTCTGCCTTCGTGTGTATTTGTCTTTAAAGATAAATTTTCATTGGAATTCCAGAGTTAATCATTTAATAGAATGTGTAGATTTAAATTGATTCAGTATAGTGTTGAATTTTATGACTGATAAATAGTGCTACTAATCTGAAGAAGACCAGATGTGTGAATAAAAAAGAATATTTAGTGATGGTGAATACAAATTTAAAATGTGATGCTTCCATAGTATGAAATTTACTTTTAAACTCAAAAGGTTAAGTTTTGCTGTATGTGTATGCCTTATTTATGCTTTTCTGTGCAATGATATGGTTCATGATAATTCAGAATATCAGATAACTGGTAATTTTAAGTTTTCTCTTTACTGAATATTTATGAGATTACTAACAATGATAAATACAGCTTAGTTTATAAGATAGTCAATAGTTTATTTCTAATTTCTCTAATTTATATAAACTTTTAACATAGTTAACATTTCCTTGAAATGACAGCCTAAAAAATGGAGAGGAAAAATAGACTGACAGTCAGGAGATCCTAGGTTCTAGAGATGGCTTCTCTTCTTCTAGCAGTGTGAATTTGGAAAAATTACTTAATCTCACTGGGCTTCAGTCTTTTTATTTTAAATTTATAAGTTTCAACTTCTAAGCCCTTCTAGTTTCGCTATTTTTAATTTTTTTCAAATGATTTTTGCTTAAAGTTAGATTATTCAATTACCAGAGTAAATTGAAATATAGCATATTTTAAAACCACATTGTTTCAAAGATGCATGTATATGTGAAAAATATTCTAAATTTATGGTTAAAGATATACATATTTTGACATAATTTTTGATCACTTGTTACTGGAGAATATTAGTAGTTTTATTTTTATTAATATATTTTTTAGTTGTTAGAATTACTATTTTCATATAGTGTACTATATAAAAAATTATTTTCATATAGTGTACTATTATAATTTTTACAATCCATAAAAATAATTAAAATCCCCAAGGAAAAAAATACGGTTTAGTTAGAATTTTTAGAAGTTAATGAAAACTCAGTGAATAGTCAGTTTAGGCTTATATAAGAGGATATCAAAGAACTTTATGCATCACATAGTCATAAATTTCATTTTTCAGAGAGAAAGCTTTAAATGTGATCATGATAAAAATATTGATAGAAACCAAAATATTAACCATAACCAAAGCTGATACCAGGTTTTAGAAATCCCACTAATGCCTCTAAAGTATTATTATACCTCTCTTATTTAGACTGAGAGCCTTATAAATTGCTTTTCAGTTTAATCTAGTAGATTAAGCTTTATGAATCCTTTGGTTGAGATTTTCCATTGATAGCTGTTGTTTCTCTGTGATTAAAAAAAAAAATCAAGTTTAGAAGGCTTTGTAGGCAATCTGGTTTTGCAAGGCTCTCTCTCTCTTCTAAAACATTAGAAATACAACCTACGACTTGCCTCTCTTGCCAAGGGTGTTATTACTTTAATAATATACAGATTTGGACTTTGAATTGCATTTCAGGCAATCAGAGATGTTACTAAAATTTTATCTTGCATGCAGGTAAATGTGTAGGTTCTGTTTGTATATCTCATCCTCAGGAAGCATTAATATGATTTCCTTAAAGTCAAATTTATGAGAAAATAATGGAGAATTATGGTAATACCCTTTATTCATTATCATTTTCTTTTATACAAAGGACTCTCTGAAAATATAAGCTGGCTTTGACAACTTCTTTCTTCTGTGTTTTCTTGTCCCCCTTTTTTTAATATGTAAATATTTTGGATTTAGGACTAGAGCCGCCTAACTTCTTGTGTAAAGACATTTCTAAATCTGTTTGCCATCTATTAATTTTACATGATTCTTAACAATAAATTCAGAATCATAACTCTTAAAACTTCACCTTGGCAGCACGCATCCAATTTTATTGTGTCCTCTGCTGGCCTGATATCACTAATGAGAGCCTGAATGTCACAAGGCAATGAGGATTGCCCATCAGTTGCAGAGCTTAGTCAACTGTGTAATGAAGTCTTGTTTGTTTGCTTTCTTTTGTAAAGCACTTAGTGAATCTCAGCACATTTTCAGCAGCTTAGTGCTATTGCTCATTTCATCACTTTTTCTAAACTTTTTGCGTCATTTTACTAACCATTACTGAACTTTATTTCATTTTGCATACTTACTAACGCAGTGCCAAAGTAATTGACGGTAGAGCAGCTAATAGACACCAAACCAGGGTAATTACTACTATAGGAGAAAGCATCAAAATTGATAAGAAATTGAAAACTACATTTGCCATATTTCTGACACATTTTTAAAAGATTTTAAGACTAAAGTAAAAAAGTAAGTATATGCTTAGTATTAAAAAATAAGTAAATGGGTACATAAATAAAAGAATTATAGAATAAAATGTAGAAGTCCCTGTTTGATGTATCTCTCCCATTCCTACATTCAGTAGTCTGATTGGTTTACTTCCAGCTGTCTTCCCCATGTGGGCTCAAGGCCAGACTTAATTTGAAGTAAAAAAAAAAAAAAAAAAGCAAGATGTCCTGTAATACACCAAAATTTAAATAAGCATCACATAAATTTATAATTAAAATGTATTTTGTGATTTTCATTTTATTTGAATGAGATCATACTTTTTTTAAAAATCTAGAATGTTCCTTATGATAAACATACCATATTTTATTTAGCCATTTATCATTGATGGACATTTAGTATTTTTCAGTTTTTGATTATTACCAAGAATGCTGTGAATGACATACATTGTATATATATTGAAATATTTTTCTAAGATTCCTTTCAGGGACAAAGAATATGTATATTTAAAATTGTCCCTCAAAAAGTGTATACCAATATATACTAAAACACTGTATGTTAGTCTCATTTCTCTAGGATTGCAATTAAAGAAAGATTGCCAATATGTCGGTTGAAACATGTTTATTTTAAACTTGGCCATTATCCTAAAATTTCATATTATTTTTATTTATTTATCATTCATGGATGAGATAATATGACAATATAATATTACATATAATGTCAGGAATAGGTGCTAAATTTGAGCAAGTACTTATTTAGAGGCTGGAGATCTTTGACTACCTTTTCAATTTGTCTAAACTTTTTGTTTAATTCAGGTATTTTTACCTTTTGTCAAATTTGATACTAAAGATATTATAAGAAATTGATAATGTAAAATTTCAAGGTTAACTAAAGTTATACGTAGCCTTCCCTAACATTTAAAAATATATACTTAGAATTATGTTCTTTATCTATCCCTAAAGTAGTTTATAGTAGTATTTTTTAATTTTAACAAGACCTAAAAAAATTGCTCTCTCCTGTTGATATTTCTTAAAGCCCACATTTGATTTTATTGCTTCAACTTATTATTATTGGCAAATTAAGACCACTATTCTTCATCCTTATTAATTTATTTTTTTCACTTTCTTTATGCTGTTTTTTTCTCTAGTTTTTTTGAGACAAAAATTTTATTTATTTTCAACATATATTTTCATGACAAATATTTAAGACTAAAGTTTTTTAGTTGAATACCATCTTGACTAGATTCATAGATTTTTGAGATGTATTACTTTTATTATCTTTTGTTTCTAAATGGTCTGTAATTTCTGTTCTCATTTATTTTTTAAACAACTAAAAATATTTTAAAATTTTGCAAGTTTATTCTTCTTTGGTTTTTCTTTTTCTTTTTTTTTTTTTTTTTGGTTAATTTTATTAACACAATAACATAAATTTCTTCATTTGGGGTTGCATTTTATTTTGGTTCAGTTACATTCCCAGGATCCCTTCCATTTTTTCCTTTGTGGAATAGTTTGAGATTATCTTGACAGCTTAATACATGCTCTTTTTTTGGTAATGTTAGCATAACTGTTTGAAAAAGATGTATATTTCTTTTTATTAAGGTACAAAATATAATGCTCATACATATCAAGCTTATTATTTTTAACACTCAAATTTTTATATAACGATGTTTTGTTCTGAAAGTCATCTATTTTTGTATAAGCCTCCAGTCTAAGAATAAAATTTGATTTATGGATATTTTTTCCTTCATAAAATTATACATATTGAAAATATATTTTTAAATGTATCTTATGACAAAAGATGTTATCTGTTATATTTTTGGTAATGTCTACCTTTCATTAAGATAAGCTGTTTTTTTCTATTGAATGGTTTTACTTTGAATTTCATTTTTTTAGTATATTTGTATTTCTCTGCATTTTCAACTTTTTTTAACACTCTAAATACTTGTATACAGTATCTCAGCAACCACTGTTCTTTATTTTTTTCAGTTCAACAAACATTAGTTCCTGTTACATGTATGCACCTATATACATGCACAAAATATTTGAAATACAGAGGACTTTCTACCTGAAAAAGCTTTCAGTCTACTCTTAATTTTTTGCTGAGTATTCATCACATATGTATTCACAAAAAAATTATTTCGATGCCACTATTTCTAACATTTGTGGAATAATAATTTTAGTAAACATATTTCTAAGAATTTACTGAGGCTGACTCGGGAATGTCTTATAACTATATTGTTAGATATTAGTCAGCAAGCTTGGCTGAAAACATAAAAAAAAGTAGAATGTAGGTGTTGTAAATGAAAGAAATTTATTGAAAGTGTATGGAGTAGCTCAAAAAAAAAAAAAATCACCTAGCAGAAAATGAGGAGGGATAAGGAAAGTTAGGCAGTACCTAGCCCTGTAGCCAAAATTATTTTGGCAAAGTGTTTCCTACTGCCGGTACATCATCGGATGCTACAGCTTGCACTGCTGCTGCCTGACAACGCTAGACTCTGGGTGTGGCCTCTGATGTCACTGCTACTTCTGTCCCCGGGACTCCACTGCCACCTTTTGCCACCACAATGGAACCTCCACTGTCTGAATAAGAACATCCGAGTCTCGTACTTAGGTCACTTGCTCATGCCCTAACAATAAGGGAAGCCTGGAAAGAGTTTCTTTGTCTTTATCTGGGCTCTTGGGCTTCTAGAGTAAGAGATCAGTTCCTTCTGCCACTAAAACACATAGAGTTAAGTAGTTTGCAATATAGAAAGATAGTTCATATTCAAAGTAACAAAAGCAATAATAACAAGAAAAAGACAAATATGCACTATTGTATAGAAGAGATTAAAAGGATTGGTGAGTTAAAATCTGTTGATTTTTGGGGGGGTTAAATAGTCAACCTTGGTTCATAAAAATTTAAGCTGTAAGTAACCACAGAAACCATCTAATTTAGCTGTTTTTTTTTTTTTCTATGAGACAACTGAGTCTGAGTGGTGAAGTGATTTGTCCATTGAAAACTATCATGTTTCTCTTTAATTTCATACATTTAGCAGATACTTAATGAACACCTAATATGTATTAGACATAATTTCTATTGCTGGGGAAATAGTAAATAATATAATAATAATAATATTACTACTACTACTAATAATAATAATAATAAATAGGGGCGCCTGGGTGGCTCAGTCGTTAAGCGTCTGCCTTCGGCTCAGGTCATGATCCCAGGGTCCTGGGATCGAGCCCCACATCGGGCTCCCTGCTCCGTGGGAAGCCTGCTTCTCCCTCTCCCACTCCCCCTGCTTGTGTTCCCTCTCTCACTGTGTCTCTCTCTGTCAAATAAATAAATAAAACCTTTAAAAATAATAATAATAATAATAATAATAAATAGAAAGAGGTGAAGAATACATTTCTTGTTCTCATATATTTTATATTCTGATGAGAGGAGACTAATAAAAAACAGGTAATCAGATTAGAAAGCATATTTTCAGAAAGTGATAATTTATGTAATGGAAAGTGATGGGGAAGTGACTGGGAATGGAAATCAGAAAAAGAAATCAGGTTACACTGAGGAAATGACTTTAAGACTGAAACTTGAATAAAGAGGCAGCTTGAAAAGATCCAAGGTTTAAGGGCATCCCAAACACAGGAATCAGTGTATTCAAAAGTCCAGATGAATGAATGAACTTGGTGTGTTGGGGGTGCATAAAGAAAGCTTGTATTGTTGCAGCATAAGGGAGCAGGAATAGTGGCCTAAAGTGAGATTAAAAAGACAAAATTGAGACTCTAGCCCATTTAGTACATTACAGGTCAAGATTGTAGAAGAGCAGTCAAATAGTAGTATGATTATCATTTCTTTGTATGCATTTTTCCTAAAAATTTGCAGTTTTCTTTTTATCTTTCAATTCAGTATTCAACATTTTCACATTTATGTTTTTTGGGTAATTCTCTTTATTTTCTTTTGCCATTTGATGGTACTTTTCAATTTAAAGATTTATCTTGTCTTCAATTCATAGCTATTTTCTTACATTATTTCTTTGATTATTTTCCCCCTCCATCCTATCTGTTCTTATGTTCTAGAGTACCTTATCAATTAATGTTATGGAGATATGGATATAGACGTCACATTGCTTAGTAATTAATTTCTGTTTTAGAATAACACTTTTTCTTGTTCTTCCAGTTCGTTTATTTTATGTATAACTCTGTCCCATTTTCTCTTTAGTGTGTATATTGTGAATCAAGTTTTGTTCTTTTGTTTTGTTTTGTTTTGAGTTCCAGCAACTGGATTTTTAAAAATATCCCATTTTTCTTTTTTCTTTTCTATTATAAAGTTTTATCATATTTTTTAACTTTTACTAATATAATATATTTTTTTAAAGATTTTTTTATTTATTTGACAGAGAGAGACACAGTGAGAGAGGGAACACAAGCAGGGGGAGTGGGAGAGGGAGAAGCAGGCCTCCCGCGGAGCAAGGAGCCTGACGCGGGGCTGGATCCCAGGACCCTGGGATCATGACCTGAGCCGAAGGCAGATGCTTAACGACTGAGCCACCCAGGCGCCTCACTAATATAATATTCTTATTCATTTAATTATTTTA
This sequence comes from Neomonachus schauinslandi, assembly GCF_002201575.2. Taxonomy (NCBI): domain Eukaryota; kingdom Metazoa; phylum Chordata; class Mammalia; order Carnivora; family Phocidae; genus Neomonachus; species Neomonachus schauinslandi. Next base: position 97,352,046 of record NC_058403.1, on the reverse strand, counting down.
TTTATTTACTTCACATTAAAATTTATTTTCATATTATACTTATATTAAAATACAAATTCAATCTAAAATACAAATTATTTTAATATTATTATTACTTAATATTTTTTAATATTTTTACTTATTTACTTATTTCATTTATTCACTTTAAATCTATTTACTTTCTTATTTTTCTTTTTCTTCTATTAACTTTATTTCTTTCATTAACTTTATTTACTTGGACCCTTGTTAGTTCTGCCTTTTTATTGTCGATGGTGATGTGTTTGTTGTTTTTACTTTGGCAAAAACTTGTTTTAATGTATTTTTTTTCCTGAAATGTTTGATGTCTCAAGATTTTCCATTCCTTTTAAGAATAAGGGTTTAATTTGAACCATATTGGTATCTGATAACTAGAGTATATTTTTTTTTTCAGTGAAGTGAAAGCCAAAGATTTTATTTACAAACAAACTGACTTTCAAGTATATAATCTACAGACTATTATGAACAGGGAGAATCCCTACTAATGAACATAGGTTATGATTCCTAGAGACTTAGTTTCAGTGGTTGAGGAATGGTTAAGCCACAGGTAAGCTTAAGGGAATATAGGTAGCTCATTTTCTGTGAATAAGTCCACATCCTTTGCAATAATACAGCTCATTACTTGGGGCCATTGTTCTGTATCTCTCTTCTCATTAATCACTGACAATCCTCAGCAGCAGAACTTATTAATTTAACTTAGGCTTTAAGATGCAGGGAATACTTATTCTACTTCTCTATTATTTAATTTAATTTAATTTTATTTTATTTTATTTGTTTAAGATTTTATTTACTTATTTGAGAGACTGAGAGATAGCGAGAGAGAGAGCATGAGCAGGGAGGAGAGGGAGAAGCAGGCTCCCTGGGACCCCGACTCAAGGCTCAATCCCAGGAGCCTGAGATCATGACCTGAGCCGAAGGCAGACGCTTAACCAACTGAGCCACCCAGGCACCCCTTACTTCTCTAATTTTTTTTTTTTCCCTGAGAGAAACTTTGTGCTCTTTTATTTTTTTTTATTTTATTATGTTATGTTAATCACCATATATTACATCATTAGTTTTTGATGTAGTGTTCCATGATTCATTGTTTGTGTGTAACACCCAGTGCTCCGTTCAGTACGTGCCCTCTTTAATACCCATCACCAGGCTAACCCATCCCCCCACCCCCTCCCCTCTAGAACCCTCAGTTTGTTTCTCAGAGTCCATAGTCTCTCATGGTTCGTCTCCCCCTCCGATTTCCCCCCCTTCATTTTTCCCTTCTGTAAAATTTTTAAAAGCACCTTAATTAATTGCTCATTAAAATTGATTTAATCACATGATTGCATTTTTTATTGATTTAATCGTATGATTTAATATTTTTAAACTAGAATTTTGAGCAAGTGTAAAGGAAAAAGAAGTGCATTTTCAACATGCAACATCTCAACAATTTATTTTCCATCCTTCTTCAAGAAGCTCCTGGAACATCTGTTCTATCAAAACAGAAGATGAAGCCAAAAAAAAGGAAGCTGTAAATGTGATGCAGGGAGAAAAGTTTTACTTAAAAATATTATATGTCATTTAACTTTATAAATTAACTACTCTCAACATTTTATGCATATGAAATCACTTATATCTCATAACACCCCTGAGAAGTAGAATTTGAACCCAATTACAATTGACTTCAAAGTCAGTGTTTGTAAACCCTACAATGTGCAACCTCTCTCTATGCAGTACTGGAAGAAAATTCTCAGAATTATGGTGATGGGATGTTTGAGGCCACAGCTATACCAAAGATCTTGAAAGCTATATGCCTCTCTAGGTCTTTTGGGGGCTAGAGGAGAAACTGATAGAATATATGATGTTTGATCTCACAGATAACTGAATCCACTATTTTACTTCAATGAAAGAAAGATACAAAGAGAAAATTTAGTTGAGGGACTATTACATGATGTGAAAAGTTAAATTACAAAGGCCCGATGAAAACTAAAAACATGAAAAAAGTAGTAATTACAAACTCCATGAAAAAGAGACTTTGTTCAAAAAGAAAAACAAAATTAAGTAGAGTGCCCTAACTATCTGAAGAATAACAATATTTAACCACTCATAATGACAGCAGCAAATGTTAATTTAATGTTAATGTGGAATGGGGCGCATGGGTGGCTCATTTGGTTAAGTGTTGGACTCTTGGTTTTGCTCAGGTTGTGATCTCAGGATGATGGGATCCAGCCCCCAGTCAGGCTCCATGCTCAGCTCAGAGTCTGTTTTCCCTCTCTCTTCCCCTCCGCTTCTCCCCCCAACACCCTCACATGCACTCTCTCTCTCAAATAGATAGATAGATAGATGATAGATAGATAGATAGATAGATAGATAGATAGATAGATAGATAGATAAAATCTTAAAAAAATTAATGTGGCATAATTGTATTGGGATTATAAAATTAGTGAATATGCAAACTGAATCATTATTTATCCTAATAGAAGAACGATCATCTATTGATTGATAAATTCAGAGTTGGTAGAATTTGCATGTAATTTCAAAATACATGCCATCATTTAATTTTAGGTATAGTGTATACTTAATATTTGCTACAAATCTCATCTGCAAGTTTATTCAATCATTTTTCTTGTAGGAAGCTTCCTCTCACGGAAGGGTTCATTAAGATCAGTATTCCCTGTTCATAACAGCTTGAGGCTTATTAACTTGAAAGTCAGTTTGGTTGTAAATAAAATTTTTAGCTCACATTTACTTTCCTTGAGTTTCATAAATATATTATTTTATTGTTTTCTGGCATGTTAAGTTCAAAAAATCTGAGAGCAATCTGATTGTCTTTAAATCACTTGGTATTTTTGCCTATAAGAAAAAAAAAGTGCCTATTTTTGAAGTCCAGTGGCTTTACCAGTGGATGTCTTCTTTTGGCCCTTCTGGGTCAATTTTCTCAAGTAAGTGGTCTGCCATTTTACTAAATTGTTTCAAGTCTTCTTTTACTTCAGAAAAATATTTCTTAAATTATAGTTTTTGGTGTTTGCCACATTCCATTGCTTTGATTTTATTTGCCTCTGTCTCTCAATATCTTTTAAGTATTTTGCATCTATTTATTCTCTTCTTTTTGATTAAAACAATTTCCTCCTTTCCATCTCACTTCTCTTAAGAAGAGGTATAAAACTTCTAATTTAGTTTCTATTTCTGAAATGTTTTTTTCCTTCTAATTATTTCTTAAATTATGTAAGATCTTTCTCAATTTTGTCTCTCCGATCACATCATGAGTTTTTTTTTGAATTCCAAAGTTTGTTTTCTATCATTTTATTAAGTTTCTGTAGTTTGTTTTGAAATACAAAGTCATTTTTTTTTTAATTTTTGGATGTGCTTTATTTACTATAGATAAGTCAATCTGCTCTTATTTTTATTTCATTTATATTTGCATGGGCTTTACTATAGTCCTTTTTTTATTGCTTATGTACAGATGAAATTAGTTTTTCTTTCTGTACTCTTAAGAAGAGATACATCAAGATAGCCTTCCTAACTTTGTGGCTCTAGAACTGTTATTTTATAGATGTTAAAAAATTATATAGCCATACATTTTTGAAATCTGTTGGCTCTCTTTTTCTTTCCCAATTCTCTCTGAATATTCTCAATGTAGATTCTATATCATGTAGTTTCTCTCAATGTAGGATTTTTCGGGAAAGGACATCTGGTTAGTGGGTTGCAAAGGTCCATAAGGCCCAGCCTCTTCTACCACAGACTTTAGACAGTGTCCTTCCATATGCCTTTGAATTGGAATGTGCACAACCCATACCCAGTTTTGGCTGTTGTGTGCTGATTGGTTGTACACGTTTTTAAGGAGTATCATCAGGGCGCCTGGGTGGCTCAGTTGGTTAAGCCACTGCCTTCGGCCCAGGTCATGATCCTGGAGTCCCGGGATCGAGTCCTGCATTGGGCTCCCTGCTCGGCGGGGAGTCTGCTTCTCCCTCTGACCCTCCCCCCTCTCATGTGCTTTCTCTCTCTCATTCTCTCTCTCTCAAATAAATAAATAAAATCTTTAAAATAAATAAATAAATAAAATAAGATCCCACATGGTACCAGCAGCTATGAGAATGGAAGCAGGGGGATGGCAAAAGGAATATGGATAGAACTGAAAGCATAAGAACTTTACATTACCTACAAATTGATGATACTCCTTTTTTTATTTTATTTATTTATTTTTGTTTGGTTTTGTGTTGTGTGTGTATGATTTAGAACAGCTTTATTGAGGTATAATCCATTAATCATAAAATTCACATTTTAAAATGTTCATTTCAGTTGTTTTTAATGTATTCATGGTTGCAAATATACAATTATCTAATATTAGAAAATTATCATCACCTCAGAAAGAAACCCATTAACAGTCACTTCATATTACCCCTTACTGCCAGGCCATGGCAACCACAAATCTATCTGATCCACAGATTTGCCTATTCCGGATATTTCATTAAAATGGAATCAAAAAACATGTGTGTGTATGTGTGTGTTTGTATTGATTTCTTTCACTTAGCATAATGTTTTCAAGGCTCATCCATACTGTACCATTTTTATATTGCTGAATAATATTCTATCATGTGGATATACTATATTTTGTTTATCCATTCATCAGAGGATGAACATTTGGGATGTTTTATCCAGATCAAATTCTTAGAGAATTTTATTACTTCTACATATTCATATTTTCACTGTAGCAAATTCTCAGTCACCCTATCAAGTTTTATTTTACCTAAAGGAAGACTATTTAAAGATGCAAATTCAGAGGAAAATAATATAAGTATTAACGAAAGTAAAAATGAAAAAGTAAAATTTAGATATATCTCAAAACATTATAATTTAGAAACCATAGATGGTTATAAGACTCTAGTTTGAATGGGCTATATTGTGAAGTTGTGAGTGTTCTGTCAATGTCAATAGAAATCTTCAATCAGTTGTTGGGTGACAAGCTAATAGAAATATCATAAGGAGGTTTCCCCATTGTCTTGGAAGTTAGACAAAATGATCATCATGATCACATCCAGTTCTCTGCTTTGATAACATTATGTTTACCAGAAATTATGAAAAAGTTTTAAATAATCAATAACATTTTTAGTTGTCAGTTTTTATATGGAAATAATTTTTTTGATGGGGCTGTCTATTCACATAAAATATGGGCATTTCTATTATCTCACAAAGTAATCATTCCTTTAAAAAATCTGAGCTCGGGCGCCTGGGTGGCTCCGTCGGTGAGCGTCTGCCTTCGGCTCAGGTCATGATCCCAGGGTCCTGGGATCGAGTCGAACATCGGGCTCCTTGTTCCGCGGGAAGCCTGCTTCTCCCTCTCCCACTCCCCCTGCTTGTGTTCCCTCTCAGGCTGTGTCTCTCTCTGTCAAATAAATAAATAAATTCTTAAAAAAAAAAAAATCTGAGCTCTTTTGCAAAATCTCACATTAAAAATAACATGGCTTTGTAGTAAAATTCAGGCGAGGCAAGGCCACTCAAAATCAGTAAAAATTTGTAATTGGAACATAAAAACAAATAATGACATACCTTATAAATATACTGCTACAGTAAAAAGATATATGACATTCCTAATAAGTATGAATATTGTAGTACATTATAGGACTTTACTTACAAAAAGAAAGTAAAAAGTTAGCTCTGAAAGGAAGAATAAGAAAGGTTTGAGTTAAGTTGCTCTGTTACAAAAACAAAAATAAAAATTATAAGATGTACTCCAGCCCCTTCCTTTACTTTCCCACAGTCTTGTCCTCTGCCCTCTTCTGGCTCAAATCTCACTGTGCCTTCATCTTAAAAAGACATTTGTCATTGGAGTTAGTGACCATTCAGGATGATATCTTTACCTCAAAATTCTTTTTTTTTTTTTCTTTTTTTTCAGAGAGAGAGGGCACGCGTACCTGTGTGTGACAAGGGAGTGGGGGGAGATCAGAGGGAGAGGGAGAGAGAATCTTAAGCAGGCTCCCTGCTGAGTGTGGAGCCCTACACAGGGCTGGCTGATCTCACAACCCTGAGATCATAACCTGAGTGTAAATCAAGAGTCGGATGTTTAAATGACTGAGCCACCTAGGCATCCCTTAAAATTCTTAATTACACCTGCAAAGACCCTTTTTCCAAATAAGAAATATTCACAGGTTCCAAGAAGTAGTATGTGGACATAACATTTTGGAGCTACCATTTCACCCAGTACACAAGTATGATAGCATACTATGGAATAATTATTTTTCAAGTCAGAAGAGTTTCCCAACATGGTCCAATAGGATGATTGTGGGTTCAGTGGGTACCACATAAAATAACATTTTTCATGGCTCACTGCATTCAGCAGTTACTGGGCACAAAGCACTAAAGTGCTAGGGAATATCATGTATGAATCAATACAATTTCCACATTATATTGACATTATTCCCCTGTTTAGCAATTGCATATCACTAATCCACTTTACAGAAACTATACATTGTAGCAGAAAGACTCCTTCAGAATAAGCCATAACTCAAATATAAATTAGCTGAAAACTCTGATCTGGATCTAAAGCTATAAGTTCCTGTCAATTTTGGAATTTTTAGAAAAGCAAAATTATGTTTGTTATTGAGAAAAATTAACAGAATGGCATTTTTCAAATCATTTAACTGGAATTTAAAGTGAGTATATACAGCAGGGGAAAAATAATATTTTATCATATATACTAAAAATTATGAGTATAAAATAAAACCTTATTCCTAAAGAAAAAATTTGGGGAACCATTTTAGTAGGCATATAAACACAAATATGTTGAGAATGGTTTACTTAAATATATGTATATATTACACAATTATATTATATACTTATATAATATATAATATATATTATGTACATTATATAAATATATTATATAAATGCATACATATATATAAAAATATATACCAAACTTAATGACTCTTTAATTTTCAAGGTTCACAATGAGGTATTAAAATTTAAACTTTTCTAGCTTTTTTTTTTTTTTTTTTAACCCTTAGATGATATTTGTCAACTTCGGAACATGCTGAGTTGTAGTATTTACATTAATACTTTTGTTGACTCGGGCTAAAATAGAGTAAGATCTACTGAATGTCTTTGGGGACTAAGAAGGAAATCCTTTCATATTTTATTTCTGTCAGGTATTATTTTAAAGAGAATATAATACCTTACAAGTTAAAAATTATATTTAGAAGAGTCCCTGAAGGATTTGATTACCTTATTGAAACCCTGCGCTGGTTTCAGTGAAATCATCTTGAAATACACAAAGACTTTACAGAGTGTTTCTTACCTTGGAGTAAAAATAAAGATGTTTTGAGACATGACCATGATAGAGTGACAGTGTCTGATATTTGCTTCAACAAATTGACAGTGAAAAAATACTTTTTTCATTAATCAATAGATTTTAGCATACATAATCTCTCTCAGTTGCATAATTGTGCCAAATAATGCTCCATGATTATGAGAAAGAAGACATTTCTAGCACAATGGGGCACCTGGCTGGCTGAGTTGGTACAGCATGCGACTTTTGATCTGGGGATTGTGAGCTCAAGCCCCACATTGGGTGTAGAGCTTACTTAAAAAAAAAAAAAAAGACATATCTAGCACAAGAAAGATATAAACTTTGGAGTCACAAAAGGATGTATGCTTTGCATATATAGTGTAAATGTTCCCTTGCAGGAGTGAAATTGGGCTTGCTTTTGGAAAAGACTATCAGTATTTATTATTTGTAATATAATTTTAATGACTTATTTTATTATTTTTAAGACTATGAACTTTCAAATGTATACTCTATACTCCAAAGAAGGGAGGAAATATTTCTAATGTTAAAGAGTGACATACTTTAGGGCGCCTGGGTGGCTCAGTTGGTTAAGCGACTGCCTTCGGCTCAGGTCATGATCCTGGAGTCCCGGGATCGAGTCCCGCATCGGGCTCCCTGCTCGGCAGGGAGTCTGCTTCTCCCTCTGACCCTCATGCTCTCTGTCTCTCATTCTCTCTCTGTCAAATAATAAAATAAAATCTTTAAAAAAAAAGAGTGACATACTTCAGAGTGCAGAGGAAATGTGAAGAGTTAAAGCACTAAGAAACAATAATTTTGATAACCATTTTTTCAGCTAACGTGAATGTATTAGGTTCTTACGTGGTGAAGCACTGTTTCCCAGGAATGTTGAGTGTCCACTTTCTTGCATCTCTTTGTTGTCTAATTTATAGTTCTTAAGGTACTCAGAAATAAGTAGGTTTATTATTTTTTTAAAGTAGGCACCATGCCCAGTGTAGAGCCCAATGCAGGGCTTGAACTCTGAAATCAAGACTGGAGCTGAGACCAAGAGTCGAACACTTAATTGACTGAGCCACCGAGATGCCCCATGAATAAGCAGTTTTTTACAAGTACAGCACCTTCTGGCTGAGAAAATTTTCAATATTTAACAATTCATATTACTCTTAATTTGAATAAATGTAAATCTAGATGTAATATCCATAAAGCATGATACCAATTCTTTACATGGATAAGTAGATGGACACTGAATGATAGACTTGTGAATAGTTCTACTTTTATAAAAATAATTATTTTAAGTAATATTTTCATAAAATTAAATTCTCTATAAAATTTAAAAATGTGATATTCATTAATGATAACATATATTTCTTTTTATTTTACTAGAGTATCTTGCATATTTTCGAATAATAAATATGCGAACATATTTTTAATTTTTGCATTTAATTTTAATTACAAAAATTCTTTAAAATGTATTTAATTTTCTGGGGCGCCTGGGTGGCTCAGTCGTTAAGTGTCTGCCTTTGGCTCAGGTCATGATCCCAGGGTCCTGGGATTGACCCCACATCGGGCTCCCTGCTCAGCGGGGAGCCTGCTTCTCCCTCTGCCTGCCGCTCCCCCTTGCTTGGGTTCCCTCTCTCGCTGTCTCTCTCTCTGTCAAATAAATAAGTAAAAATCTTAAAAAATAAATAAATAAAATGTATTGAATTTTCACATATTTTGGAATAATTACATTTTATTTATTTCTTTAGATCATTATGTTAAAATCTTTATTCTTATCACCAATAAATGATTTTGCTGAAAATGAAGACAAGAAAAATATGTTTTATGAAATAGATATGTAATCATTTATGAAATAATAAACACTATATATACTATACATACATATATATTTTTTAGTATATGTATAAGCTAAGAACATTATGTGTGGGTGTGCATATGTATTTTTGCATCCTAACATTAGTAGCTTAGTAGCTTAACCACACAACATCCTGACATGGGTAGCGATAACTGCAGTTATTTATCTTTGCTATGATACTAACTTAATCCTCTGAAAATGATTGCTTGATACATATTTTTTCGCTGTTGTCATTAGAAAGATATACCTGCGAAGGTAAGAGGAAAGAACATATTATTTTGCAGTTTGTTAGTTTAATTTAGTTTTATATATTAAGATGTATGAAGTGTGTATGAAGGGCCTGCATTTGTACTCATGTATCCTGTCGATGTCAAGGACAGACCAGATTTGCTCTTGTAGATTACAGTTTAGTTGAGAGAAAGATACACAAAATTGACCCAAGCAAGTATCCACGAAGGGCTCTAATGCCATGTTCCAAAATGCCAGTTATGCCCAATCATGACGAGAAAATAGCCTGAAATGACAATGTATACATACTCATTAGTGCATGTCTGATATTATAAAAATGAATATTCATTGTGGAAAATTTGACAAATATAGGGAGGTATAAAATTTAACATTTTTTCACAATGCCGACCTCTGGAGAAAACTGTTAATATTTTAGCTATAGTTTTTCAGTCTTCTTTAGTTGTTATTTTCTTTGTACAAAATTTTAAAATATTGACCTTTAGTTTTGTATGTATGAAAACAGAATTTTCACTTTGAAAAAATGTGTACATTAAAAATACTAAAAATTGTCTAGAATTTTACGAGTCATAAATAATTTTTGGTATACTTCTTTTATACTGTTCTTGTATATACACACATATTTATATTTTGAATATATACACACATATTTATATTTTGAATATTACATAGTTATTGAAGGAACATCACTGTCTGAGATTCAGGAGCACATGAAAAGGGGACTAAATGCTAAATGACAGATAATATCACATACTAGGTGATTTATTTTTATTTTTCAATTAAAATCAAAGCAACATAATAGATAAAACAATTCAGTATGAGTTTTAATTATCAAGATCAATCATTAATTAAGTTTGTTGGCTATTACAATTGCTTTTATGTTGCTCTAAGCAAACTAATAACATAAATGAGGCAAAGAAAACAAAACAAAACTTTGTTTAATAATTCACTGATCCTAGTAGCGCAACTGTGTAGTTTGGATATTATTAACAAGCACCTGAAGAAAGAAAAAACACTATTTCATGTTTTAAGCTTCTATCAGGAGAAAGATTCTGTCTGCACTCTTGATGAAGGGTATGTGCTCAAAAAGTGTTTGCTTGTACAGGGAAAGAAGCAAAAAGAAGCAACTTAAGGTACTATTACAGGATTAAACCTTATGCTTTAGGCTGCAGAATTGATTTTTGACTCTAGGACCTAAATAGAATAAAAGTTCTGTTAATTTATTACTATCACGGGGCACCTATGTGGCTCAATCGTTAGACATCTGCCTTCGGCTCAGGTCATGATCCCAGGGTCCTGGGATCGAGCCCTGCATCGGGCTCCCTGCTTGGCGGGAAGCCTGCTTCTCCCTCTCCCACTCCCCTGCTTGTGTTCCCTCTCTCCTGTCTCTCTCTCTGTCAAATAAATAAATAAAATCTTAAAAAAATTATAAAAAAAGACTTTAAAAAATTTATTAATATCATAATTCTTTTTTTATTTTTAAATTGTGTATTATCACCACCTGATTTTTTTTGGAGTTAGATTCAATACATTTCTATTTTTCATTTAAGAAGACTTATTAGGGCTATTATTCTGAGCACATACATATCTGAGAATGTCTGTTAGTTTTCTATATGAATGGGAAATCACTTGAAGGGGTATAAAATTTCTGTTTTTTAACATTTTCTTTTAAACTGTCACATTACTCCATTGTTTTCTGCAAAGGAGAGATCTGAAACTAACTTGCTATTTATTTCTTTTTCTACTTATAAATTTCAAATTTATTTATCTTTATAAATCAAAAATTTATGAAGTTCTATATGGCATAAGTCTCTTTTTGTATTGATTTATTTTTTCCTTAGAATGTAGTAATAGTTTGGATCTGCATTCTCAGTTCTTTTTAATCTAAAGAGTTTTTATGATTAACTTAAATGATGTAGATTATTGCTTCTGCTTCAGTTCATTTCATTTCCTTCTTGGAAACATCTCCCCTGTTCCCTTTCCCTTTTCCTTGCTCCAGGCCACAGGAGATGCAAATTTTTGTGTGATTTTCTCTCTACTTAATTTTTCAATTCCTCATAGGATTTACTCTCTTTTTCTTTGGCTATGTGTGCTTGTTATCTCACTACAGGAATTGATTTTGACTCCTTGAGATGTTTTTACATTGCTTTCCCTGACCCAGAACATATGTTCCATTTTATAGTCCCCTGATTCCCACTGGTATAAAGTTCTCCCCTTATCTGTGGTTTTGCTTTCCATGGTTTCAGTTATCTGAGGTCAATCTCGGCTCAAAAACAGATGATCCTCCTTCTGATGTATCATTGGAAGGTCCATAGTAACTCAACGCCATATCATAATGCCCATGTCATTCACCTCACTTCATCTCATCCCATGTAGGCGTTTTGTCATCTCACATCATCACAAAAATAGTGAGTATAGGGCGATAAGATATTGAGAAAGAGGGACCACATTCATAAAACTTTAATTACTGTATGTTGTTATAATTGTCCTTTTTCTTATTATTGTTGCTAATATCTTACTGTGCCTAAGTTATAAATTAAACTTGTCATAGGTGTGTATGTATAGGAAAAAAACATAGCATATGTAGGGTTCAGTGCTATCTGGGGTTTCAGGCACCCACTGAGGGTCTTGGAACTTATCCCCCACAGATAAGAGGGGGCTACTGTATTTCTAAACTGGATACTGCCCTCTCACTCTCAGTTCCTAAAAGGAAATCAAACTGTTTTTACAGTAGTTTAAACATGCTTCAATATATATATTCTGAAAAGATTTTAAAGTATACCAAAAATAATAAAATAATGAGAGCATCTTCCAACAAAATGAAGGCATCAAATATATCTTATGATATACTGTTTCCTAATGTCTTCTGCTCTCTCTACTGTTTGTTACATTATGTATTGGACTTTAAAAATGTTGGATATCATTCTGTTTATCTCCTTCATCTAGAATTACTGAGGCTAGAGATATTAAGATACTTGCCTCTATCTCTCAGGTAGTTAGTAGAGGATATGGAACTTCTGTCCCCTGTTCAAGGACTTCAGTCTTACAACATATTATCTCATCCTGGGTGAAATATGTTTGGCAGGTATATCATTTTTAAAGTCATTGCTTTCCCTTGATTTCCAATTATTTTAGCATATCTTCTAAGAAAACTGGGTAGAGTATTCTAACAGCAAGGCAGTAGCAAATATCTGTGGTCCTCATTTAGCTGGATGTCATAGGACTGGACTTACATTGGCAAATACTTAATCATCTGTCAGCCTCTTTTTGGTGACTTTGAGCTAATCAATATCCAATCATGCATTTATGTCATCTGTATTCAGTTCAGCTTCAACCATGGACCTGATTCTATTTAGATTGTCTTTGAATCTATTCTACTCTGCACTCCTGTTATCACTATTGTGTATTTCTTATTACTGTAGTTTTTTTTTTTAATTCTCCTTGTGTTCCTTTCATGCTCTCTTCTTCAATACTGATTCAAGATGCCTTTAAAAATAATAATAATGACTGATCATACCCCATAGCAAAATTCTAGTTTCAGAGATGTAAATCACCAATTAAGATTTGGGATTACAGAATTGAAAAGACCTATACAGATCTTCTAATCCAGGGCTATAGAGATATAATCAAACTGTGGGTATCCCTGAAAGAATCTCAAAACTAATTTCTTAATAATTTTAAGGTGTTATTCCTTTTTACTTTCACACTCACATGAGTATTCAATTGGGTCTTTTCAGAGACTTGCTGACTGAATGCCAGAGATGTGTTCAGCTGCCTTCTATTAAGCTATAAAGAGATTTGCAAAAATGCATAATAATGTTATGCTTCTCAGTATTTTTTGTTACATAAAGCATAATTTTGTTTTGTTCTTAGAAATGTTTTTATATTAACATGTAATGAGTTTATTTTTGTTATTTTAAAATGAATTAATAAACACATTTAATTTTTTTTTCTCATGCAGAAGTTGTCACCCACGTTAAGCCCTGAGTTTGATTTCTGACTTTAACATTTACAAGTTGTACAACTGACAGCAAGTTAATTAACCATGCTGAGCCTTCTGTCTTTAAATAGGGGACTAAAATAAAATCAACTAAACATTAAATAAATGCTATTTATTATTAATAAGTAAGATTCAGGATATTTATGTTGCCTTTTTCTTTAGAAGTTGTGAAAACATTTTGTAAATGATAAGGTTTTATAAGAATATTTTAGCTGATTGTCATTAGCATTCAAGTCTGTAGATGCCCCAAACTCAATCCAATGCCATAATTTCCAGAATCAAAATTCCCGGTGCCATGTTAAATTGCCCATTCTTTATGTGCCTAGAAATAGTACTGCTTTATCTCATGGGTCTTCATGTTCTACATTTGTATCTAGAGTTATGAAAACTACATGTCTATCAGCATTTTAAACATAATAATATTTTTAATATGGAAGATCTGCTCATCACAGAAAGGTTAAAATAAGCAAAGTAACGAAATATTTGTTCTTAGCATGAAATATTTAAGACAATTCTCCATACTTTCGATAAAGATTTCCCTTTTAAATATTCTGTGGATACTGTGTACTTCAGTATCCACAGAAATTTAAGGAAAGCAAATGTATATGAAACAGGGGTGCCTGGATGGCTCAGTCGTTGGGCATCTGCCTTCGCCCCAGGTCATGATCCCAGGGTCCTGGGATCGAGTCCCACATCGGGCTCCCTGCTTGGCGGGAAGCCTGCTTCTCCCTCTCCCACTCCCCCTGCTTATGTTCCCTCTCTCGCTGTATCTTTCTGTCAAATAAATAAATAAAATCTTTAAAAAAAATGCATATGAAACAAATCTGTGAATTTTAACTGTTCTATGGTTTGGATATACAGAGAAAAGTAACTGCTTTATTTTTGCTATATCTAATCTGTGAATATTTCTCTTGAATCCTAACGTTTGAACAGTGTGTGAGGGGGTAGTAAAGGGGGAGGGGAGTGACTACCCAAATTATTCCGTCAAGAACAATCCAGTTATTTAAAGTATTGTTTAGTGTTTGTTTATTTTGTGATAAAACTTTTCAATTTCTCAAATAATCTCCTCATCCCTTAAACCACTGTCATCCTATATGAACATGATGATTTTTGTGTCTTTGTAAATTTGAGGATAAAAGGACTTTGTTTTGGTCTTTGGGTGTGTAAAGAGACCTACTGGTATCGAGGGCAATGACTCTTTTCTACTTGCTCAGGACATATCCTGCAGGTGAATTTGTATTCTATTCTTTTGGTTTTGCAACTGAAGTCCTCTCAACCACCTCCCGTTGTTGACTCACCTTCTTCTCAGCACTATTGACTCCAACCACTGCTAGCAGCCCATACATAGTTTGACAGAAGCCATCTCACCACATCATGACAGATGCCATGGTGGGTTCTCTGGCTCTTCGTTTACTTCAATCCATACAAGAAGTAAAATCAGCCTGATAAAACTAAAATTCAAAGCTTTTCTCTCCTTGATAACATACTTTTCTCTAGATTATTTATGAAATGCCCTGAAAAGTCACCTCCTATCACTGGTTGAAATAGGTAGTTGGGGGAGAAATTCCTGTTGTTGTTGTTCTTTTCAGCAAAGCATTTCTTTTTCTTTCTATAATTTTTTTCAGGATTAAAATGAGGCGACCTTTACTTTTACTTTTTCTAAGTCATAGTTTCCTTCTTTCTGAGTTGAGCTATGATTTAACAGTGGACATAGGAGGAGAAATTTTTAAGAATGACTCTGCAGGCCTGTTTTTGGTGTTTTACATCAAAAGTAAAGAAATCTGGTAAATTATCTTTTAAGGTGGGCATTAAGGAGGGCACTTGATGTAATGAGTACTGGGTGTTATATGCAACTTATGAATCACTGAACTCTGACTCTGAAACTAATAATACACTATATGTTAATTGAATTTAAATAAAAAAAAAAAGACAGTATCTAGGCTTGCAAATTCAGTGTGTATGTATAAATGCATGTTAAAAAAACACACACAGCAGAAAGACAAGACAGTAATATCTCAAGATATTCAACCTCTGGATTGTGACATGATGAGTCACTGTATTTACACTATATACTTTGCTTTGTTTCCCATATTTTGCATTACTTTTATGATCAGGAAAAAAAAAAGTACTAAATGTCCCTTTATTCTTAAAAATACCACAAAAATGACTTTTCCCGGACATTACCACCCTACCCCTGCCAAGTAATATAGAATAGAAAATGGAACAAAGGAGAGATGAGATGTGATAGATTATTTGGTCATAGCTGAGAACTTCTTTAGGATAAAACTGTAACTTATAGATGTAATTCATGAGCACTGCTATAAGGGAAATTTTAAAAAACATGATTTTTTTTTTTCTTTCCCCAACTTGATAACATCTGTTTGAAGTACAACATCAGTTAACTTGCCTTATATAATAGTGAGATTGCTTATGTAAAAAAGACATAAGAAACTTATTTAAGTGTACCAAAAAAAGGATAAACTTTAATCAGAACAAAAGAGATTTTTCAAAAGGCAGCATCTTTCTAAAATCCCTTTTTAATCTCTAAAATAAAAGGGATGGTCAAATGATCTCCGAGGTCCCTTACTACCACAGTGTTCTCTGATAGCTTGAAATCTGACTCCCTAATGAAGGATAATGCTGCATTGAATCAGGCCAAAGAGATTTACTGATAGGAAATATGAGAAAACCCTATTAATCAGCAGAGCAAAGGAGCCTAGGACTGCTTATGACTTTTTTTTTCAGAATAACAAAAATAAAGTAGACTACATCTGAGTTTAAATAATGATGTTAAAATGATGGCAACACGTGAAACCAAAATTTTCAGTATTTCAATTTTAGCATTAAATTGCACATTTAGATAATATATAATTCTGATTATATTCATGGAATTACTTTTTAAATATAATTAGTGCTAGAAGCAAAATACTTTATTCTTTTTTTTTTTGTATCTTTTATGGCATTCATTAGGGTCAACCAGATGGGGCTTGGTAACATTAATTAATTGCAGTGACACTTCATTTATCAGGAAGCTCCATTTCTGGCTGACTCACCTGTCTAAAACCCCAGAAAAATGTGGAAGATTACCCCAAAGCTACTTAAAATCCAGGTCACATTAAAATAAAAACTTAAAATCAAAATGAAATGATAGAAACATGAAAAGAGATGGTAGGCTGATAGGGACGGGAGGGAGAACTATGAAAAACACAAGAGCAAAAAAGCTTAGTGATTTAAGGCCATTTAATCCAAGAAAATCATTCTTATATACCTGCTTAATGCTAAATGAGGCATCTTCATATTGACTCTCACTATACTATGAGGCTCATGATGATGCTAAATATTTTCTTTAAAAACAGTGAAGATTATAATATTTGTATAAAAGTTTCATCAAAAATTATTAAGGAAATAAACTTTGGCTCTTAAAATGGACATATTCCAATTGTCTGAGAAATACACTTTTTAAAAATGAGTTTATTTCATGGTAACAAATTATAAATAAAGCTAATATTTTTTGAAGTATCTTCCCTTTATTCTTCTTTTAGTGGAACCATCTATTATTTTCCATAGTGTCAGCTAATGTTGGCTTGAAATCTTGCTTTTGTGTTTTAAATTCTTTATTATTTATTTATTTATTTATTTATTTATTTATTAGAGAGCGGATGTTAAGATTCTGAGACTATTCCTTTGGACGGTGTTGTATTGTGATTTACAAGATCATTTTTGAAACTCTGCTACTTATAACCCCTTGCTAGAACATAGCTACTATAGGTATATGATCCATAAGTGACAGATGTAGGAGAAGTAACTACTATTTTTGAGTATTTACTATGTGGGGCTGGCACCATACTGAGAAATTCAAAAGAATATTAGTTAATCCTTACTTAATGTTAACTAAATTCTGATACTGTACTAAGGCCTTTCTTTTACCTACATTATCACATTTAATCTTTGTAGATTTATAGAACTCTGTAATGCATGCATTATTAGCCCTGTTTACGTATTTTGAATGACCAGAGCATAAATAACTTGGCAAAAGTTAAGAAACTTTAAAATACTAGAATTTGGTATTTACGCTTAGGTTTCTCTGATAGCAAGAACCAGAACACTATCTCTCAAAACTGACCGCTAGTGCTACCTTCTTTATAGTGTGGCAGTTAGGACCAGAAGCCATCCCAGGAGGCATTTTCTGATAGATAAAAAGATGTTGGCTTGGGGCCATCTGAGCACAACTTCTCTCTCCCTCAGTGAATTTCAGGTAGCCACACTTATGTTCACTCTTTGGCTTTCTCTAGCTCCTCATTTTTTATACTAAGGGATTTTCAACTCCAGGGTCATAACAAATTAATTACTCATCTCAAAATTACTTATAATGTCTTTCCTTGTAACTAGAGTTACTTTTCAATTTCCTTTATTCTTGGTTACAACCTACAACATCTTTCATATATCAAAAATATTATACTTCTCTACTAAAAAATTATTATAGTTCTCATCGTCTTGACAAAGATTCTTTGCTGACCAAACTTTAGTCCAGCTCTTTCCTAGGCCCATCTGTCTACTTCCTTGTAAAATCTAGTTTTTGCAAGACCCCTGCTAAGTCAGTTTAAGCAGAAGAGCCCACTGTCTTTCCTTCAGGATCTGATCAGGTTCCTCACTCTCCACCATCCCCTAGGTGCTATCTGATCACCCTGCCCTGTCTAGAGCAAGAATCCTGTTTGGTCAGTTTAGGCAGAATCCCCTTATCCTTGCTGTTTCCTTTTAGTAATTTTCCATCCACTCACCCCCATTCTGTGCCACATTTATAAATTCCCACTTGTCTGTGTTGTGTTCAGAATTGAGCCCAATCTTTCTCCCCCACTGTAAAATCCCACTGCAGTGATGATCCCTATAACCTATTGCAATGGTCTTGAATAAAGTCTGCCTTACTTACCATCTTTAATAAGTGTCATTGATTTTTACTTTCCTTAACAGTTTAATTAAATCCAGGTATAGAGTACTGAGGATCATTTTGATACTTAATGTTTTCTCCCCCTCCTTCTTCTTCTTCCTCTTCATTGCCATTAATCCATTAAGATACTGTCTTATTTGAGCACTTCCCATTTTTTCTTTTCCCAATTTCTTAACTACGTAGTCTCAGAAATCTCTAGTCCAACTCTTTTTTTCTCTCTGCTTTTTGAGGATATGTTAAGAATATATGTTCCACACCTTTCTTAGAATTAGTTATTATTATTTTTTTTCATGAATTATCCTTTTGAAATTTTTATGAAGCAATTATATCTTGTTACATTCAATTAAAGTGCTGGTTTTCTGATTTTCACTTTGGTAGTAGTTTGTACAGAGTTATTCACTTATACTTTGCAGGGCTACAGAGTAGGTAGGAAATTATGTAAACTGGAAATTGAAGTGTTTAACCAAAATTTTCACACTCCATTGCTCTTAATCTTAGCAGGAGAAAATAGAGCATTGATTTATTTCAGGAAAACATATACTTGTTAAAATAGATACTAGGATAAATTTGAATAAATAATACTTATAGAAAAGAGGATAATGTTGACTCACTGCTGTTTCAGTAGATTAACAAATTTCTGTATTTCAAAAGGTAGCAATATAAATTGACTTTTCTATAATTTTTTTTATTCCTATAGATTATTTTTTTTCTTTGATTCATGACATTAATCCTGAGAGGGAACAAAATATGCCACCTTGGCATATTGATTTTTTTGAATTAAAAATACTTAAGAAACAGGCAGTGCAAGAAAGACACTCTGATCTCCTTTGTTCCCCTTAAAAGCAGGAAATAAATCTCCCATGTGAAGGTATTCTCTCTATACCAGGAGAGTAAAAAGGCTTATCCCCAGAGATAGGAAATTCAAAGCCAAGAAGGCAGTATAAACAAACTTTGTTACTTCTTTAATTTGCTCTCCCAACCCCAAATCCCTTTTTTTTGTCAAATCTTCACAAATAATTGTTTCTTTGTCTAAAAGGTATAAAAGCTGCCTCTTTGGGGCACTTTTTTGAGTCTTATATATGGGACTCCTATGCACATGAAATTAAATTTGTTTTTTTCCTGTTAATCTGTCTTATGTTAATTTATATATTAGACCAGCCAAAAAAATTAGAAGGAAAGAGGGAAAAATTTTCCTCCTCTACAATCCCATGAATCTACTTTGCATAATATTACAAAAAGTAATTCTTATAATGACATCTTAAAACACTTGAAATGACATCTTAGTACGTTTGAAAACACTCTTATTTGCCTTAGTTATTACTTTGAAATTTGATTTTGTTTTTAATGTTGATAAAACTACAGTATATTTAAATAAAATATTTTCTGGATCTGTTAAACTATGGCCACTTACTATTCTCTTATAACAGTGAATCCTTTACTTCTTTGTAAGCAGGTATAAACAATGTTATTCTGGATCTTATCTTGTTCAATCTACTCTCAAATCATACTCTTACTGGTGATTATGCATTTAAGCGACTGAGTTTTTTATTTCTTTTTCTTTTTTAGGTGTCATAAGTTTTTTGTTATTGCTGTTTTTAATGTGTAATTATGTTTGTACTAAGGAATGAGTTAAAATGTATTGAAAAATAACTTAGCTCCTGCATGGGTTCATTTTGATTCTACTAGAAAAAGGAAAGTGGAACATTGGAAAATATTTTTTTATCTGGTGCATCTATCTGATCTGTGCACCAAACTTGCCATAAACTCACATTGGTCATCAACTTTGCATTGTGTTTTCAATGACAGTTGCTCTCAATAAAATCAGAGAATTTGTTTTCCAAGATAATATTTAACTAAATATGTAGTGCTACTAACATTTATTACTGCCACTCTGGAACTGCTGAAAATTAGTTACCTAAAAACCATTTGGACCTCAGAAATTTTATTTGGGAAATTTTGCATGCAAGTCTGGATTCTTATTATACTTCCCAGCAATTTAAGAATTCCTAAACTGAAGGACCCTAACTTTTTCGTCCTCATTGAAATTTTGATAGGAGGCAGTATGATAAAGGGACTTAGTCTGATTCTCACTGGAGAAAAAGAAGAGTATCACAGTTGAGAGAAACAATTAACTGGGGTTCATGATTAACTAGGGTTTCTCCAAAGATTGGAGATTGCCTCTATTAGTTGCAACATCTGTTAGTTTTACAAGGTGCCTAGCAGAAATGCAAAAATGAGAATAACAGGTGGAGAATAGCAAAGGCAAATGGAAATTTCATATTGTCCAAATAAGCTTATAGAGGACACATTGGGTGGCTTTTGGAAGATTTCAGCCACAGAAACACACAAAAAAGCTGACACTTGTGTTCACCCCATCCTTGACTGGGCTGTAACTCAGGAGAGTCTTTCAGGCCTGGCTTCTTCCCAAGTTCAGTGTTACTGACAGAGTTAAACTCTCATAATCCTTTCCTGGGGCTCTGTAACCGCTTACCCTTTGATCTACATGGTAAAGTGCTGACTTTTTGATCTTCCTGTCTCTGGTCACTCCCCTTGTTAATCTTCTCCAAAATTACTTTTTTAGAAGGGTAACGTACATTCCCCATTAACTAACAAAGAAAAATCAGAATTCCTTACACTGGCAAATGCCTCTTTCCGGTCTGGTGATCTTTACACTTCCCCAGTTCCTTACCCTTTGTCTTATCCTTTGTCTTCTTCTCTATAAACATTATGCTATTTACACATTTTTCACTAACTTCTGACTCTTGTACAGAGGTAGATACTCTGAAGCATTAAATTTATACCTCTGTCATAATAAGCATCACTTATATTGCAACTCATCTGTTTACATGCCAATCTTCACCAATAGCCTGAGAACTCTCATAAATTTTCACTGGAAGCTACTTTATAAACCTGGCTTACTTGGTGATCCTCATCAAACTTTTGTTGAATGAACAAATTATCTTGAGAGGCCAGCCCCTCATAAAATAAAGAGCCTAGCCTTGTTGGAAGGCTTCTTTTGGAAATGATGGTCTAGAGTATTCAAACCAAATTAAATAATGAAGTATTAAAGATAAAAAATCTTACAGCAATCATAAGGAGAACGCAATCCTAGAAATAGGAATGCAAAACAAGTTTGAAACAATTACCTACTGGTTTTGGAGTTTTATACCATTTTAAGGTAGAAACACTGAATGACACTTTTTTTTTAAGATTTTATTCATTTGACAGAGACACAGCGAGAGAGGGAACACAAGCAGGGGGAGTGGGAGAGAGAGAAGCAGGCCTCCCGCTGAGCAGGGAGCCCAATGCGGGGCTCAATCCCAGGACCCTGGGACCATGAGCTGAGCCGAAGGCAGATGCTCAACAACTGAGCCACCCAGGTGCCCCCTGAATGACACTTTTAAGAGTTTACTGAATAGGGCGCCTGGGTGGCTCAGTCGGTTAAGCGACTGCCTTCGGCTCAGGTCATGATCCTGGAGTCCCAGGATCGAGTCCTGCATCGGGCTCCCTGCTCGGCGGGGAGTCTGCTTCTCCCTCTGACCCTCCTCCCTCTCGTGCTCTCTGTCTCTCATTCTCTCTCTCGCAAATAAATAAATAAAATCTTTAAAAAAAAAAAAAAAAGTTTACTGAATAGCCTAGTATAGAATCGTAACTCACCAAGTCTTCAGTTTCCACAGAGGTAATGGCTGCTAATAGATTTTCCAGAATTGGTATCTAGGTATTCCAGAATTGGCAGGATACAAAGTAAATGTGGATTAATTGATTACCTAGGGAGATTATATAGATCACTAAATGCAGAGGGCTGAAATCAGAAATCTGAGTACCAGCAGTATTTTTGGAATAGTCAAAAGAAAGCTATTTCCTACACAAACTTATATCTGTAGAGTGGATTGATAGATTGATGCCCCATTTATTTATTTATTTGTTTACATTTATTTCCTACTATATACCTGGTTGTGCTTCGGATGGTGTTATAGAAGCATGCTTGTCTATGACACTAGCAAATGAAGGCATTGTCATCATCATCATTTGAAACTTGCCTTGATCTAGCTAGACCCAATACATGCTATTTTTTCCCACTTGAGGTATACTGGTAACTTAAGCCATTTCCTGGCTTAGTCTAAAGCAAAATAACTAAGAGAATTGAAAAATTCCCAGGTTCTAATACACATACAAGGGTTATTGGCAGCTTGTGTCCAGGAATAATTCTGAGAAGCCCATAGTTCCCAAATTTAAATTCTAATACTAAACTTTTAATACTTCAGGGTATTGATTAAGTTGTGATTTCACACAGTACTTCCTAGGATAAATATGTGCATTTACACATGGTTTGTTATTCTAGAACATTTTGATTTTGGTTAGCAAATATAGTAACATATTGTTAATTCACTTCTTAATTGAGGACTAAGAAAATCTTAAAATAAGTTTTTCTGTTTGTGGTGATTCTATTCAATCAATGAAATTCTAGAATATGAACTTTGAGAAGTGATTAAGTTGTGCATATATTTATTTGGATATGTCAGAATCCACAATTCCAATTAATTTTGTTATAATAATAGTTAATAGGACGTATTTTCACAGTTGGATTTTTTTTTAGAAAACCAGAAGATTTAAAATATTCAAAATTAGTGATAATTTTGGATTTTATTAGACATAGCCTGCATAGAGTCAGGAAAATAAATCTATAATGAAGACTTTGATAAAAACCTGTATCAAATCTAAACACTATTATTTGTATGTAACATAACATGAAGGAAAACAATACAACATGAATTACTGCAGCACTACAGAGAGAAAACAAAAAATTATAAGAGCCAATATATTTTTATTATGCAAACAGAAAATACAATCTTGTAACTATGCTAAAAGTAAATGTTTCCATGTGTATGCAACAATTCTGCTTCATTCTGTTGCAGTTAATTATGATGTAACTTGTTCTTTTACATGCTTTATGGTATATAATCTGTATAGCAGCCAAAGAACCATAATATGATGTGACAGAGAATACATAGAAAAATCTATTCACTTATGTGTCTCTGATGCTTACTTTCAGTTGAAATCAGAACTTTGAGTTAGAAATAGAGTTGACATTTGGAGGCAAGGGTTAGGCTGCTGGTTTACAGGCTTCTGTACCTTTGGAACAACACTTCCCCCCCCATCCCCCCCGCAATAAACTGTTTCTGTACACTCTTTTCTCTCTTTAATATTAATGCAGTTTCAGGAACTTGCTTCCATGTATGTATTTCCTAGTAAATCACATTTCCTTTTACACAAGGTGCAATATTTGAACATAGTTGGAAGGTTATGGCATTGACTCATGAAAGTTCAATTTACCAGCTTCCTAATTCTGTAATGTTAAATGTGTGACTGATTAACTCAC